>NC_056739.1:433639160-433706840 GCF_019279795.1 Protopterus annectens
CCCCCTCCCTTTTTTTTATCCCCCAACCCAAATGCTAGGGGGTATTACCTCAGATCTCGTTGTAAGCTATGCCCACCCAAAAATAACTAGAACCACGGGAAAAGGGAAAAAAACACCTCTAAAAAAGGAAAGGGAAGAAGGTGACCTGAAAACCTGATGAAGGAATATATGCACAGTATAGCATATACCATATACAATAGAGGTGGTAGAAAGAGAGGTCACAATCAAACTCCTCTAGGTCTGTCCAGGCGGGGGAAGGAGGGGGGGAAAAGAAAAAAGAAGACAACTAACATGGAACGTTATGGTAAGAACATAACTTCTATATGTTAAGTTGTCCATCTCCCTTCATTCTTGCTGGATGGGACCGCCCCTAGCCCCTTTGTCCCGGTGGCCTATCGAACAGACTCTTGAGAACAGTGGAACCAAAGTTAGCTCTATGTCTAGAAGCTAAATCCAACTTATAATGAGAAATGAAAGTGTGAGGAGTACCCCAAAGGCCGCACAAATGGTGTCAATAGGCAGCCTGTTTTGGGAAGGCTATAGAAGTAGCCAAAGCTCTGGTGGGGGCCTTAGGTTTGTTAGGCAGCTTTTGGTGTCTAATTTCATAACAAAGGAAATCAGAGATGTTAGCCATCTGGAGAGTGATCCCTGAAACTGAAAGTCCCTTTCTGCCTTCTGCATAAGAGACAAACAACTGGTCAGTTTTCTGATCTGTTTGGTTCTATCCAAATAATACCTTAACTGACTATGAACATCAGCCAATGCAATTTTTGTTCAGACCTTAGAATAGTTGGGAAAAAACACAGGAGGTCAATTTTTTGATTTAGGTTAGGCAGAGGCTACTTTAGGTAAAAAGGATGGATTGGTTCGAAGGGAACCCCGTCTTTTTGAAACAATAGAAAAGGGGGCGACTGCTAAATGCATGAAGTTCTGAGACCCTTCTAGCTGAAGTAATGGGTACCAGAAAAGAGTCTTCCAAAAGAAATTTTAATGAACAGGAAGCTGAAAAGGGGAAGAATCAAAGATGTGAGAACTTTTAAAGGGCCCAAAAAGGGGGAGGATTTCTTATAGGAGGTCTGAGAAGAAAACTCCTTTCAAAAAACCAAAGCTTGTGAGACATGATGGCAGAATCTGAAATGCCCACATGAAAGTTAGAAATAGCTGCCAATTGAACTTTAAGAGTAGAAGGAGATGAACCTGCATGGAAGAGTTCAGCTAGAAAATCAAGGACTATTTGGATGGAAGCAGTGAAAGGATCTATGTCCCTTCCTTGAGCCCAATAGGAAAAGCTTCCACTTACTAAGATAAATCCCCCAGTGGAAGATTTAGGGGAAGCTATCAAAATACCCGGAACAGAGTGAGATATTTGAGGAAGCCTGGCTAAGGTTGGAATTGGAGGAACCAAGCAGTGAGGTTCAGAGGGGGAGGGAGCGTTAACTGACCCGATTGATGGATCAAAAGATCTGGAACTAGGTCCAGATGCCAAGGTTGCTCCAACAGAAATTGATGTAGGGGGAACCAAACCTGTCGAGGCCAGTAAGGAAATGAGGATCAATGAGGCCTTCTAAATAGATTTCTGTATCACTTGAGAGATTAGGGGGAAAGGGGAGGAAATGCATACAGAAGTCCCCCAAACTTGGACTAGACCCCTCTGCTGGGCTGGCCTGGAAAGGGAATAGGGTGAAATAATCTCTGCACTTGCTGTTTTGGGAGTAGCAAAAGGTCGCAGCAAGGCTGACCCCACTTGAGAAAATTTTCCCCAGAATAGAATCTTTCAGAGACCACTCGTGAGGCATGAGGATAGCTCTGCTCAACTTGTCCGCTTAAGATTGGACTTCCGGGATGTGCTTTTATCAGAAACCGCTGAGAAGAAATCGCCCATTGCCACAGTCTGAGTGCTTCTCGACATAGGGGGTTGGACTTGGTTCCCCCTTTTTTGTTGATATACCACACTACAGACATATTGTCCATCTGATTGCTATCGTTTCCCCAAAGGGGAAAAGAGTCTTGAATTTTCAACGCTAAAAGCACTGCTCTCATCTCTAGAACATTTATATGCAAGTGGCATTCGCCCGGTTGCCATATGCCCTGGACTGTTCTGCCCTGATAATGCCCCCACCCGATCAGGGGGGCCCGTGTCAAAAGCAACCGGAGGGGAAAGGGAAAAAAGGGTCTTCCCAGGAAGAGCTGAGGGGAAAAAATCCACCAAAGATGATGATTCTGCATGCTTGCGTAATCATAATGGTGTGGGGCATCGGAAGTTGCTGGTAGACCATTGTGTGAAGAGCATCCATTGAAGGATTCTCATGTGGAATCTGGCTAATAGAAGTAGAGGGGTAATGCCATAATCCCCAGTACTTTCAGAACTAATCTGGCTTTGACTCTGTTGGTTTTGGGAAAAGAAGGGAGACCAGTTTTTTATGTCTGCTATTCTTTGGTCTGTTAGTCTGCAGACATGTTGACTGTGTCTAGATTTGTGCCTATGAAGGTAATAGACAAGGGGAAAAAAGACTTTTCGCAATTTATTGAGATGCCTAACTTTTGACAAATGCAAAGGTGTAGTCTCTGGCCAAAAAGAAGATGCTTGGTAGGAGCTGTGAGGAGCCAGTCGTCCAAATATGGAAACACTTGGAAGCATTGACGGCCCAGGTGAGAAGCTACCACTGCCATGCATTTGGTAAACACCCGGGGGGCAGTGGTGAGACCAAAGGGCAGGGCTCTGAATTGAAAGTGACTGGTTCCCCCGCCAAGGGGGAAAACTCCTGGAGCGCCTGTTCATTTTATATGATAGTGCATCCTGGAGGTCTATAGAGCACATCCAGTTTTTCCCTTTTCCCCAAAAAGGGGGAGGATGGATTGTAGCGTGACCATCCAAATCTTGTTTTCTTGACCGACTTGTTCAAGATACTGAGATCCAAAATGGGTCTCCAGTCCCCTGTTTTCTTTGGAACCAAAAGAATTTGGAGTAGATTCCGGATCCTTGCTGGTCTGCTGGCAAATGGCTGAATGGCTCTTTTGCAAGCAACTTTGAAATTTTAACGCTGCTTGATCCCTTTGGGGGTTAGCTCTATGTCTAGAAGCTAAATCCAACTTATAATGAGAAATGAAAGTGTGAGGAGTAGCCCAAGTAGCCGCTGCACAAATGGTGTCAATAGGCAGCCTGTCTTGGAAGGCTATAGAAGTAGCCAAAGCTCTGGTGGAGTGGGCCTTAGGTTTGTTAGGCAGCTTTTGGTGTCTAATTTCATAAGCAAAGGAAATCAGAGATGTTAGCCGTCTGGAGAGTGATACCTCGAAACTGAAAGTCCCTTTCTGCCTTCTGCATAAGAGACAAACAACTGGTCAGTTTTCCTGATCTGTTTGGTTCTATCCAAATAATACCTTAACTGACTATGAACGTCTAGCCAATGCAATTTTTGTTCAGACCAGTTAGAATAGTTAGGAAAAAACACAGGGAGGTCAATGTTTTGATTTAGGTTAGACGCAGAGGCTACTTTAGGTAAAAAGGATGGATTGGTTCGTAAGGACACCCTGTCTTTATGAAACAATAGATAAGGTGGTCGACTGCTAAGTGCATGAAGTTCTGAGACCCTTCTAGCTGAAGTAATGGCTACCAGAAAGAGAGTCTTCCAGGATAGCAATTTCAATGAACAGGAAGCTGCAGGTTCGAAAGGGGGAAGAATCAAAGATGTGAGAACTAAATTAAGGTCCCAAGAAGGAGGAGGATTTCTTATAGGAGGTCTGAGAAGAAAACTCCTTTCAAAAAGCTTTGCAAAGCTTGTGAGACATGATGGCAGAATCTGAAATGCCCACATGAAAGTTAGAAATAGCTGCCAATTGAACTTTAAGAGTAGAAGGAGATGAACCTGCATGGAAGAGTTCAGCTAGAAAATCAAGGACTATTTGGATGGAAGCAGTGAAAGGATCTATGTCCCTTCCTTGAGCCCAATAGGCGAAACGTTTCCACTTACTAAGATAAATCCTCCGAGTGGAAGATTTATGGGAAGCTATCAAAATATCTCGAACAGAGTGAGATATTTGAGGAAGCCTGGCTAAGGTTGGAATTGGAGGAACCAAGCAGTGAGGTTCAGAGAGGGCAGGGCGATGTAACTGACCCGATTGATGGATCAAAAGATCTGGAACTAGGTCCAGATGCCAAGGTTGCTCCAACAGAAATTGATGTAGAAAGGGGAACCAAACCTGTCGAGGCCAGTAAGGAGCAATGAGGATCAATGAGGCCTTCTGAGCGATAGATTTCTGTATCACTTGAGAGATTAGTGGGAAGGGAGGAAATGCATACAGAAGTCCCCGGGCCAAACTTGGATTAGAGCGTCTCTGCTGGGCTGGCCTGGTAACGGGAATAGGGTGAAATAATCTCTGCACTTGCTGTTTTGGGAGTAGCAAAAAGGTCGCAGCAAGGCTGACCCCACTTGAGAAAATTTTCTCCAGAATAGAATCTTTCAGAGACCACTCGTGAGGCATGAGGATAGCTCTGCTCAACTTGTCCGCGATTAGATTGGACTTCCGGGATGTGCGTTGCTATCAGAAACCGCTGAGAAGAAATCGCCCATTGCCACAGTCTGAGTGCTTCTCGACATAGGGGATAGGACCTGGTTCCGCCTTGTTTGTTGATATACCACACTACAGACATATTGTCCATCTGGATTGCTATCGTTCCCAAGGGAAGAGAGTCTTGAAGGGCTTGCAACGCTAAAAGCACTGCTCTCATCTCTAGAACATTTATATGCAAGTGGCATTCGTCTGGTTGCCATATGCCCTGGACTGTTCTGCCCTGATAATGCCCCCCCCACCCGATCAGGGAGGCGTCCGTTGTCAGAGTAGCAACTGGATTGGAAGGAACAAAGGGTCTTCCCAGGAAGAGCTGAGGGGAAGAAATCCACCAAAGATGATGATTCTTGCATGCTTGCGTAATCATAATGGTGTGGGACATCGGAAGTTGCTGGTACGACCATTGTGTGAAGAGCATCCATTGAAGGATTCTCATGTGGAATCTGGCTAATAGAAGTAGAGGGATAGCAGCTGCCATAATCCCCAGTACTTTCAGAACTAATCTGGCTTTGACTCTGTTGCTGTGGAAGAGAAGGGAGACCAGTTTGCGTATGTCTGCTATTCTTTGGTCTGTTAGTCTCGCAGACATGTTGACTGTGTCTAGATTTGTGCCTATGAAGGTAATTGCATGACAAGGCGACAAAACAGACTTTTCGCAATTTATTGAGATGCCTAACTTTTGACAAATGCGAAAGGTGTAGTCTCTGGCCATTAGAAGAAGATGCTTGGTAGGAGCTGTGAGGAGCCAGTCGTCCAAATATGGAAACACCTGGAATCCTTGACGTCTCAGGTGAGAAGCTACCACTGCCATGCATTTGGTAAACACCCGGGGGGCAGTGGTGAGACCAAAGGGCAGGGCTCTGAATTGAAAGTGACTGGTTCCCAGCCGGAAGCGGAGAAATCTCCTGGAGCGTCTGTTCATTTTATATGATAGTACGCATCCTGGAGGTCTATAGAGCACATCCAGTTTTCCTTTCCCAAAAGGGGTAGGATGGATTGTAGCGTGACCATCCGAAATCTTGTTTTCTTGACCGACTTGTTCAAGATACAGAGATCCAAAATGGGTCTCCAGTCCCCTGTTTTCTTTGGAACCAAAAAGAATTTGGAGTAGATTCCGGATCCTTGCTGGTCTGCTGGCACTGGCTGAATGGCTCTTTTTGCAAGCAACTTTGAAATTTCCAACGCTGCTTGATCCCTTTGAGCGGGTGGAACATCTGGAAGGGATTTTTTTGATTGATTTGGAATACGAAAGAACGAAATGGAATAGCCTTCGGAAATGATGGACTGTACCCACTTGTCTTGAGTTAGGGATCGCCAGGCTTCTGGGTACAGTGACAATCTTCCCCCGACTGCCTCCGAAGGTGGACAGTCGGGCAACACCTCAGGGATGCTGGAAAGGCTTATGGGAAAAAGTTTCTCAATTGACCTGGTTCTGTGGACCCCCCCTGCCTCTAGGGCGACGTCTACCATTATTGTTCCCCCCTCTGCCTCTGGAGGGGAAACGACTCTGTGCGTCAGGCAAAGTCCCTTGAGATTGTTTGCGGAACCACATTTTCCCACTTTTCTGGCCTTTGGGGTAAGGCCTAGAAGGAGTAGAAAAACGGACTCCGACGGCAGAAAGAGTTTTGCCATCCGTCTCGCACCTCGTCAAGGTTTCTTTCACTTGAGGACCAAAGAGAGATGATCCATCAAACGGGGAATTAGTGAAAGACGTTTTAAAGGGGTCCGCAAAATTGCATAGCCACATCCAGGCATGCCGGCGTAAGGCAACACCTGTCCCTGCGGCTCTGCTCGCTCCATCAGCCGCATATTAAAGGAGGCGCATGGAGGAGTTAGCTATAGAGTTTAGGGTAGCCAGCTGAGCGTTCATCTTGTCTTGAAAACCCACAGCTGTAGGATCCTTCAACATCTCACTCGCTTCCTTGATCAAATCTCTTTGAAGACGAGTGAAATGGCATAGGTAGTTCAGCGAACGCATAGCAAAGGTCGCTGACGAAAACATCAGTTTCCCGTACCTGTCCATAGACCTAGATTCCTTGTTAGGAGGATGGACAGGCACCAAAGGATCAGCTAGTTCCTTCTTAGTGGCAGCAGCTACCACCATAGCATCCACAGAAACTCCCTTGGTCAGAAATTGCTTATCTGTTGGTGCTGTGATAAACTTTGAAGGTCTCCTGGGGGTGGGGTCCACTGAGTCAGGAGCCGTCCAAGCCTTTTTTGCTACCACCTGCATGAGGGGGAGAAAGGGGGGGGGACACCCAGGAGGTGGAAGGGTGAGAGCCAAACGCCTCAAGATACACAGATTCATCCTCTGAAGGGTTAAGGGCTGGCCAATTTCCCCTCTGTTTCAGGATCTCTAGAATGTCTGCAAAGGAGACATCTTCAGAAGGGGAACGGGGAACCTCGGAATCCTCTAAATCTGTGTCAGAGGTGACAGACTCAGGTGAGTCTATGTGCTTCCTGTTACACTTTCTCTTCCTAGGGGGCCTCCCCTGCCAATTCAGGAGAGGCCTCGGAAGAGGATGAGATCCCCACAGGGGATTCTTGAGGAGCTGGCTCTCTGCGGTCTGGGATGAGGGAGTGAGTAGACATAACCTGAGGCACCAAAGAGGGAGGGGCGGACGGAGCCGACTGTGGAGTTGAACCAGGTTCCAACACACTCCGCATGACCTCGAACGCACCCCTGTCAGGCAGAGCCAGAGGTCCCCGCTCCGAAAAGCTGAGAACCCCCCTCGGCACCGACAGTGATGGCTCCGAGGCCGATGTCGGAGCCGAACTCACCAGCGCCGAAGCACCGAGAGGGAGAGCGGGGTCGGACAAGGGTCCGATGCCACTCACCCTCTCGGAGCCGACGAGGGAAGTCCGGCGCCAAGATTCTTCAAAGGAAGAAATCGGAGCCGACGACGGAACCAAAGACAATTGTATCGGTTCCAACGCTACCACAGTCTCGGTTCCGAAACGCCCCGGCTCCGAGCTCAAGGGAGTCTGAGGAGGAACATTTTGAGGGATAGGGTCAAGCATCGACTGATGAGTCAGGCTCTGAAGCATTTGGGCCAGTGCCTCGGACTTAAGAAGTCGACTCACTACCCTCTGAAGGTCATGATCCGAAAGCCTCGATGATCTAGATGAGTGAGATCTATGGCTCCGTTCAGACAGCAAGGGAGACGCTGGAGCCGAATGAAAGGAGCCAAGGGACGGTGACCTAGACCTCTTTCTAGATGTCGGCTCCGATGGTCTGATCGGAGCCGACCCAGGAATTTCCAATGCCTCGGCTCCAGCCGGAGCCGAGGGAACCACAGAAACTGCAGTCTGAGACTCATCGGCTCCAGCCGGAGCCGATGTAGTAGTAGGTTTGGAAGCCTTAGGCCTCGACTCAGAAGCTGGAGTCGAGGACCTAGAAGCCTTAGAGGGTTTGCCCGAAGTAGCAGTAGGGGAACCCTCAGGCTTAAGCAAACTCTTAAAATGAGTTTGTTTTTTCTTTCCTGCAGGACTCTAGGGCTGAAGCCATGGCATACAGCACAAGAGTCCTGCAGGTGTAAAGGTCCCAGGCAGTATACACAAGAAGTGTGACCGTCTGTCAGAGACATTTTCTGACAGCACGAGTCACACTTCTTGAAGCCTGAGACCTTTGACTCTTTAGACATTATCAAAAAAAGTGTAACCACACACACACAAACACACCGATTACACTTTTGACAAGGTTAACTAAAAAAAGGGAGATAGTTCTTTTTTAGATCCCTAAAAAAAAAACACATACACTCCACTAAGGGAATGGAAGGGCCCGAAGGCCTGAGGGAAGAACTAATAAGTTCTTGTGGAAAAAAGGGTGGATAAACAGGGAGGAAAGGATCAAAATCCACTAAGTTAAGGGAAATAACTATAATAGACTAAATTAAAGGGGTTTAAATTCACTATAGATTCATCTATAATAACTGACCTGAAGCCGGTAGAAACCATACACCTCGATCGCTGTAGCGGCAAACGAGATCTGAGGTAATACCGCCTAGCATTGTGGGATATAAGGGGAGCCTCGAGCCGGTGGAACCAACTCTCGAGCTTTTAGAGTGGCCGAGTCGGAGCAGAGGTCGGCTTCGAACCCATCCAGCAAGAATGAAGGCTAGATGGACAACTTAACATCAGTGAGTTCCTCCCTGCTTGTTGACATACCACATCACTGTGGTGTTGTCTGTTTTGATCACTAGAGGCCCCAGGGAGTGTAGGGGTCTGAAAGCTGTCAGAGTGTGCTGGACAGCTAGCATCTCTTTTTGGTTGATGTGCAGATGTAATTGATTTGGGCTCCAATGGCTCTGAATGCACCTGTGCAGGTGTGCACCCCAGGCATAATCTGATGTTTCTATGGTGAGGGTCTGGGCGGTGCAGGGTTGTGAGAAGGGAAGACCCTTGTTGTGGTTACATGCTGCTGCCCACCAAAGAAAATCTTTCCTTAGACAGGGTATCATAAATATGATGGTTTCCAGGTCTTGACAGTGTCGACACTAAAGGCTTTTTAGGTACCACTGTAGTTTCCTCATACACAGTTTGGCATATGAAATGAGTAGAATGCAGAAGGCCATGAACCCTAGAGCTTGCAGGATTTTCCTTGTGGAGAACTGGGTTCTGGTTGCTAGTTGAGAGAAGTAGCCTGTTAGGTAGGCTTGTTTTTCTGGAGTAAGGAATGCCATCTGGGATGCTGTGTCCAAGTTTACTCCCAGGAATACAATTTTTTAAGTGGGGACTAGTTTTGATTTTTCATTTATAGTATACCCCAGGGAGGTCAGTAGGTCCTTTACAAAGGTCAGGTGCTGTAACAGCTTTTCCTGTCTGCCTGAACCAGTCATCTAAGTAGGGGTAAATTTGAATATTTCTTTGTCTGCAAACAGCAATGGCTGGAGCCAGGCATTTTGTGAAAATGCTGGGAGCAGTGGATACGCCAAAGGGAAGCACAGAGAAAGTACAGTTTTGTACCTACCATAAATGTAGATGTCCGAACAGGAATGCATCTGCAGTCCTTACAAATGGGTTGTCCTGTCGTCAGGCAGCCCTTCGGTCGGCCGGATTCCAAAGTCTGGGTCTGGCCTCGGCTGGTGTCGCACTTCACCCGTCATAGCGGCAGTTCTTCGGGTATAAAGGCATCAGCCGACACCATTTTCCTCAGTGTTTCTTGCCCCAGATGACAGTTGCCCTCTTGGATAGCTAAATTTTGGATAAATGCCAATGTTTCCAAATAGTACAAGGCAAACACAAACAATAAGCATGTATGTACATATATACAAACAAATACACCATAAGAGATCCCCCCCAAGCTAGCTATTAGATGGGCAAATACCCTAGGAATACCACAGAGGGGAAGGAGGGTGGGTAATCCTGACTGCAGATGCATTCCTGTTCGGACATCTACATTTATGGTAGGTACAAAACTGTACTATGTCCTTCAAGGATGCATCTGCAGTCCTTACAAATGGGTAGAATACCATAGCCAAAATAGGGGAGGAGGAAAAAGAAATTATGGTGTAGTTAGGATCCCTTGCAAAACAGCAGTGGCAAACCCTGCTCGGGATCTAGAGTATAAAGGTAGGTTATAATGCTTGGCAAATGTATGCACGGAGGTCCAAGTAGCAGCCTCTATAATGTCCTTGGTAGCCACTCCTCGTAAGAAAGCTGTGGTAGTGGCTGTAGCCCTTGTAGAATGAGGCCTTATGTTCTGTGGAGTTTGCTTTCCATGGTAGGAGTAACAGAATCTGATGCAATTTCCTATCCACTTGGAGATTGTCTGTTTTGAAATTGCTTTTCCTTCCCTTCCTGTTGCATATGCTACCAGAAGCTGGTCAGTTTTTCTATTGCCCTTGGTTCTGTCCAGGTAGTAGCGCAACTGTCTATGTACATCCAAAGTATGCAGCAGTCTTTCCCCCTGTTCTGTGGATTGGGGAAGAAGGTAGGTAGGTGGATAGCCTGGTTTAAAGACACTCTGGATACCACCTTAGGCATAAATGTAGGATTTGTTCTCATGGACACTCTATCTTGATGGAAGATTAGGAAGGGTTGTACTGCCATTAAAGCCTGTAGCTCAGAAACCCTTCTTGCTGAGGTAATTGCCAGCAGAAAAGCAGTTTTCCAGGATAGGTGTTGAAGATCTGCATTTGCTGCTGTTCGAAAGGGGGGGGTGTCAATTTTTCTAGCACAAAGTTCAAGTCCCATGCTGGTAATGGTGGTTTCCTAGGAGGTTTTACATTTTTAATTCCTCTCAGAAACTGCCTGAGTAGAGGATGTGAGAAGACAGGGGGATCGAAGCTGTATTCTGCAGAAATAGCTGATGCATGTATCTTGATGGAGGAATAGGACAGGCCTGTATGGAAAAGCTCTGCCAAATACTCCAGGATGTTGGCAATGTCTACCTTTGACGCATCTTTTCCCTTTTCAGTACTCCAAATGAGAAACCTTTTCCATTTCCCTGCATAGTTCCTTCTTGTTGAGGGTCTGCGGGCCTCAAGGATAATGTCTTTAACCCTTTGGGATAAATCTGGGTTAGTTGCTCTTATGTAATGTTCCAGGCAGTCAGCTGCAGCGTTTTCAGGTTTGGATGCAGGGTGTTGTAGTCGCTCTGAGTTAACAGCAAAGGAATCAGGGGTAGTGTCCACATTTTCCCCCCGAGACATGCTCCTCAGTAATGGGTACCAATGTTGTCTTGGCCAGTCTGGAGCTATCAGAATGATCTTTGGACGTTCCTCTCTGATTTTCAATAGCACCTTGTGCATCAAAGGAAGAGGTGGGAATGCATATGCTGTCAGGCCTTTCCAACTGAAGGATAGAGAGTCCACCTTCCAAGCAAGTGGGTGGTACGTCCTTGTGCAGAATTTCTTGAGCTGGTGATTGAGTGGGGATGCGAATAGGTCTATTTGTGGTAGTCCCCATTTCCTTGCGATGACCTTGAAGATGTCCGGGTGTAGCATCCATTCATGAGCATCCGAGGTAGTTCTGCTTAATATGTCTGCTAGGATGTTTTCTTTTCCCGGTACAAAAATTGCTTGTAACTGAATGTTGTAGCTCAGAGCCATATTCCATTGGTCCAGTGCCATCCGGCAGAGGGTATGAATGAGTGCCTCCCTGTTTGTTGATGTACCACATGACTGTGGTGCTGTCTGTCCTTATCAACTGTCCTTCTTGGAGGAATGGTCTGAAATTCTGGATTGCTAGTTTTACTGCCAGCATTTCCTTTTGATTTATGTGCAGGTGCAGCTGATCTGGAGTCCATAAGCCTTGTATGCACTTGTCCAGCATGTGGGCCCCCTAACAGAGGTCTGAGGCGTCCGTTGTGATGGTTTGGCTTGGTTGAATGCTGTGGAAGGGCAAACCTGGGTTTGACTGGCATGCCTGAGCCCACCATAGGAACTCTTGTTTTAGGCATGGGATTAGTGGTATTTCGGCTTCTAGGCTGTGCCTGTGTTGAGACCATAAATTCTTCAGGTACCACTGTAGCTTTCTCATATGCAGTCTGGCATGAGGGACCAGGATTATGCAGGATGCCATGAAGCCCAAGGCCTGCAGTACTTTCCTTGCTGTTAGTTTGTTCTGCTTTGTTAACGCCAAGAAGTAGAGAGGAAGTTGTTCTTGTTTTTCTGCAGTTAGGAATGCCATCTGTTTTACTGTGTCCAATTCTGCACCTAAGAAGGTTATTCTTTGGGATGGTATCAGTCTTGATTTTTTTATATTGACTGTATATCCCAGGGCTTGCAGTATGCAAATGACTCTTTGTAAGTCTTCTGTTAGCTTGTTTTTGTTGTCCGCTTGTACCAGGCAGTCGTCCAGGTATGGATATATTTGGATTCCCTGAAGCCTGCAGTGAGCGATTACTGATGCCAGGCATTTCGTGAACACTCTGGGTGCAGTAGATAAGCTAAAGGGCAATGCTGAGAATTGATAATGCTCTGATCCTGCAAGAAATCTGAGGTATCTTCTGCAATTTGGTCGTATGGGGACGTGCAGGTATGCCTCCTTGAGATCTAGAGTCACCAGCCAATACTCCTTGCCCAGCATGGGAAGAAGTTGCTGTAGGGTCAGCATTTTGAATTTTGGAACAATGATGAATGTGTTTAAAGCGGACAGGTCGAGAATAGGCCTCCAATTTTTCTCTTTTCTTGGTACCAGGAATAGTCTGGAGTAAAATCCCTTTCCTTGTTCCATAGATGGTACCCTTTCCACAGCTCTCATCTTTGCTAATTGAGCTATTTGTTTTACAGCTTCTGTCTTTTGATTTGGTGGTAGGTTTGGCATTCCTCTTTTTCCTGGTAAAGTATGGAAATGAAACCTGTAGCCTTGGTCTATAGTTTGCAAAATCCACTTGTCTCTTGTGATGTAGTGCCAATTTTTTGAAAATAAGGCTAACTTTCCGCCTAAGGGTGCTGCTATTTGTGCCCGAGCCAAGTCACTGTGATTGTCCTGTTGCAGTGGTAGTAGTTGTGTCTGTGCCTCGCTGGTTGTTGCCTTGCCACTGGCGTCCCCTGTAGGCACCTCCTCTGGATTGATTTCTGCCTCTAGAACGCCTATTCCTGCCTCTCTGTGTTTTAGAGGAGTCTGGAAAGGACCAATTTTTGGAAGGCCAGTTCCTGCTAAACCTTGGAGGCTGAACCTGTAAGAAATCTTTCACTGTTTCTACAGATTTTGCCTTCTCTTCCATTTTCTTCAGTACCTGCTGAGCAGGAGAACCAAATAAACTGACCTTATCCATAGGAGCATCTAACAGTTTTGCTTTAACTTGATCCGGCAAGACCTGTTCTTTCAACCATGCATGCCTTCTTATAACTGCGCCAGTCATGGCTGATCTAAAGGAAGCCTCCAGTGCACCATAGCCACATTTTAAAGAATGGTTACTAACCTGCTGAATGTTATGCACCATTTCTAGAACATATTTCTTATCTAAAGAATCATCAGAGGGCAGTTTCTTAGTTAACTGATCAAGCATAAACTCCTGGTATTGGATCATATGAAACTGACATTTCAATGCCCTAGCTGAGAGAGTAGCAGAGGTGTATACTTTTTTACCCCATCTCTCTAAGGACCTGGATTCCCTTTCAGAGGGGAGAGGGTTTTTAACTGAGGTCGAAGCTACTGCCTTAGACCCTGGGAGTCTCGGGATCTGCAAAAGGAGCCTTGTATAAATGGTGATGTGTGTCCAGGACCCTGTAGAACCTATCGGGCTTAGCAGGGGCTGGAGGCAAAGTATCAGGAGCAGTGCAAGCATCATTAAATGCATCATCTACAACAGGAAGAACTGGAGGAATAGCTAAAGGCCTATGTTGTGGTAAATGCAAAAAAGTCCTAAGCCTTTTCCTTGAATCTGAGAAATCTTGCCCCTGCCATTGGAATTGCTCTCTCATGGCATGTAAGGTTTCCCCAAAGGAAAATTCCTCTGGTGGAGAGGCAGAAGGAATAGATTCCTCAGCATCGGAGTCTTCATAAGTTGAAAAAGGAGCCTCTGGATGGTCTGTATTGTCTGTATCATCAGAAGAATCATCTGAGGACACTGGCTCAGGGGGCTCTGCTCTAGGTCTCTTTTCTGGAGGAGGTTGAGAGGCCCTGTCTGGATGAGGTTGGGATCCCCTTATTAAAGAGATGAGATCCTCTGCCAGAGTGAGCATTTGGGAACTGGAACTGTGCCTGTGAGAGGGGGGCTTAACAGGCACAGACTTAGAAGTTTTGGCTGCTTTAGCCCTGGCAAAGGCCTTTATGGACATGGCTGCAGGCGGCCTAGCAGCAGCACGTGCAGGGGTTGAAACATCCAAAGGGATGGTGTCCGATAATTCTTGTGAAACCATAGTAGCAGGTTGAATTTCAGAGGCCGATTCAACCAGGTTAGAAGGGGCCTCTGTAGTAGTCATGGATTCGGCTGAAGATAGAACAGTTTGCTCGGTTTCGGCCGAAACCGAGACACTCATGTTTGCTTAACCGGTTTCGCCGAAACCGCGGACTGCAGTGTCGGTCCTTTTCTTGCGTTCTTAACAACTTGTGAAGTCGGAGGATCCGACGGCATTATGTACGCAAAATCTGAGCCGAAAACTGTTCAGCAAACTCCGACCGACGCCTATGTCCGTCGGTTGAAAGAAGCACAGGCTAAACAAGCTGCTACGTGGTCTGGGCCTAAACAAGGTAAGCAGTAAGAGTGGAAATCTTTATGAGGTATTTGTTTCCCACAAGTTAAACAGTTATTCACTTTTTCTGACATCGGCTGAGGCAAGAAAGAGTCCCCAACGGGGGACTTAGCTTTTTAGAAGTCTTCGAAGTAGTATTCGGTAGTAGTAATCTCTGGATCTGACCGACCGGCACTTGCGAACAGCTTCTGCTTCAGGCGCCAAGCGGCAAGAAAGACTGAGGAAAATGGCGTCGGCTGATGCCTTTATACCCGAAGAACTGCCGCTATGACGTCGGGTGAAGTGCGACACCAGCCGAGGCCAGACCCAGACTTTGGAATCCGGCCGACCGAAGGGCTGCCTGACGACAGGACAACCCATTTTAAGGACTGCAGATGCATCCTTGAAGGACATCTGAAAGAGCATAGATCCTGCCCTGAAACGTAGATATTTCCTGCAAGATTCCCTGGGATGTGTAGGTAGGCCTCTTTTAGGTCTAGGGTGGCTAACCAAGCATCCTTGGAAAGCATAGGAAGAACCTGCTGGAGGGTGAGCATTTTAAATTTTGGTATCACCAGGAAGGCGTTTAGAAGAGATAGATAGAGGATAGGGCACCAGGTGCCTTCTTTTCTGGGTACCAGGAAAAGCCTGGAATAGAAACCTTGGCCTATCTGGTCTGCAGGAACAGGCTGTATTGCCCTCATGGAGAGCAGGGAATGGACTTGTTTTTTGGCCTCTGCCCACTGGTTTGGAGGAAGATCTGGGAACCTTTTTGGGGTTGGCAGAGCGTGGAAATAAAATTTGTATCCCTGGGTCACTAGGTTGATGACCCATAAGTCGTTGGTAATAGAGGCCCAGCTGTTTGCATGGAAGGAGAGTCTTCCACCTAATGGCAAAAGCAGGTGGACAGAGGTAAAAGGTGGAGGTGTAAATTCATTGCGAGTTCTTTCCATAAGGGGGTGGCTTAGCATTCCCTGTTTCTGAAGTGGAGGAACTCCATTGCTTAGATCTCTGCATTCCCTGGGACTGCTGGCTGGGGGTTCTGCTCCCCCTAGGTCTTGGCTGAGCTGGCCTGGAGGAGGCTGGAAAGAACCAGTGCTTGGCGGGGCAATGCCTACTGAACTTCGGAGGCTGGACCTGTAAAAAAATCTGTCTGCATAGATTTAGCTTTTTCTTCCATCTTACTTAAGACCTCTTCTGCCTTGGTGCCAAACAAATTGCCTTCAATGGTGCGTCCAATAGTTTTGATTTAACATGCTCTGGCAAGGTCTGTTCCTTAAGCCAAGCATGCCTTTTAAGTACAGAACCAGTGACTGCTGCCCTGCAAGATGCTTCTAGGGCGTCAAAGCCACATTGTAAGGTGTGTTTAGCAACTTGGCTTGCAGAATGCATAAGCTCTTGCAATTCTTTATTTCTGTACAAACAGGAAAGGTAGATATTTTTTGTTTGAGGAGTTCCATGGTATGTTGCTGGTATTTTCAGCATGTGGAACTGAATTTAGTGCCCTAATGGCAAGAGTTGCAGTGGTGTATACTTTTTTTACCCCATCTGTCTAAAGCTTGGGAATACCGGTCCAAAGGGGTGGGATTCTTAGCTGTGGTTGCTTTAATTCCTTTAGGTCCTTGGGAGATGACCTCTGGGTCAGCAGTAGGGTGTTGGAAAGGAATATGAGAGTGTCAGGGACTCTAATACCTGTCAGGTTACCTGGGAGCAGGAGGAAGGGTGTCAGGAGTCAAACTGGATTCCATAAAGACATCATCCACAACATCCAAGACAGGAGGAATGGCTAGAGGTCTGTCCTGTGGTAAATCTAAGAATTCCCTGAGTCTCTCTTTGGACTGAGGATAGTCCTGACATTCACACTGGAAATGCTCCCTTAAAGTATGTAGGGTTTCACCTAATAAAAAATCCTCTGGAGGAGAGGCAGAAGGAATGGATTCCTCTGTATCTGAATCCTCATAAGCAGAAAGGGGTTGCATGTCTTCATATTCAGAAACCTCAGAGTCATTGGACTCCTGGTCAGATAAAACTGCTAGGGACAAGTCTCTCTTTTGGAAGGGGTAGGCCGGCTTCCCCTAATAAGCATAAGGTCTTCTGCCATTTTAAGCATCTGAGATTGAGGCATGGAAGCAGGTGCCCGAGCTTGGAGCGTCGTTTTTTTAGGCTTAGTTCGTATCCTGCGCCTTAGAAATGCAGTAGTTTTAGAAAGAACTGAAGACGCAAAAGAAGTCGTTGGTTTGTGTCGAGTATCGGTAGTGCGAAGAACTTCCTCGGAAACCAGTGCCTGCTTAGCGGCTCCGGACCCATCCAAGGTAGAGAGATCCACAAGATCCATAGTCAAAGTAGACGCTCGTGGCATACTGGACTCTGAACAGGTCTCGGTAGCAGCCTGCGAATCCACAGAAGCAGGCATCAGGGGCTGCAAAAGCACCTCACTGACGACCGGAGAACGGACGACTAGCTAAACGGAAGTGCTGTCGGCAGTTTTGGACCTGTGCAGTCTGTTTCTGTCTTTATCTTTACGTTTCGGAATATGGGGACCGAGAGTGAACATATTTAGCTACAATAAGGGCCCGACGACATATAGTTCTGGCATTGAACAAAGCACAAAATCGACAGCAAAGTACGTCGTGGTCTGGTCCTAAACAGGTGATGCAGTAAGAACGGAAGTCTCGGTGTGGTATTTGCTTTCCACAGGCGAGACAATTGTTAACTTTTTCTGACATCGGTTAGAGCAAGGAAAAAGGATCCCCAACGGGGACTTACCTTTAGAAGTCTTCAACTCGAAAACAAAACTCCGGTAGCAGCCAACCAGTACTTGTGAGAACTGCTTCTTACTGATGTTATCTCGTCGGCTGCCTGATTTTATACCACTAACTACCTAACATCAGTCCTGGAGCAACAGCAACCGACGCAGAAATACTAAGCCTCTGGTACTCAGGCCGACTGAGGGCTACCTCTGGCAGGACAGCCCAAGTGTGATGACTGCAACAGTGAAACACGAAGAACATCAGACAAGGAATGACCAATGAGGTATGTGAGAGAAGACATCCTGATATTTTGAAAACAGGTCTGTTACTGAACACAGCGCAGACCGAGAAAACACGTTGGCAACAAACTCTGGATGCCAAGAAGGCATTTGATAGAGATGAATGATATTATTTGGTAGAGGTAATCCTGGAGTTTTGGTTCACAAAGGAATCTGCCAGCTTAATTACAGCCAACAATACTACCTTTACAGCTGGGATAAACACAAAGACTTGTTTTTGCTTTTTAAGCTTCCAAGGGGAACAAGATAGGGATGTCCACCGTCACCGATTGTTAGGTTTGCATTTGAAATTTTCAGCAATAGGGCATTCTGATTGGAAAGTATGCATGGCAAACATTTTTTCTCTCTCATATGGCATGGTGAACTCCTGGACAAGTTAGGTATAATTTCAGGTTAAACAAGGGCAGCAGCAGTGAATTACGTGGGCAATGAAACACAAATACAGGGTGTAGCCAGAAATTTACATCCTGTACTCAAACCTAATGTTTTTCCCAACACCCACACATTTCACAAATGTACTTTACCCTCAAAATACTACCTCCAGACATAGGAAGGGGACACCATGGTTTCAAATGTTACTAATTAAACCCATAAAAAGCTATTTTTAGGGATATATTCCTTGCACAGATGCATTCTTTGTATAGTTCTACACTATAAATATTCACTTATACAGTTTTAAACATTTCATGCTTTACTGACCGTTGAAGATTCCAAGGGATGCTCAGAAAAAAAATGTACTCATTTAAAGTACAAAGTATGCCAAGGTGCACCCATGCATGAATATGCATATTTATGGCAGACATTTAGGAATTTGTCAAGAGAATTCCTTAGAAGAGTCACTTTGTAGAACTTTTACTAAAGAAAAGGTTTAAAGCATATTTTCACAGATGGAAAATTGGTCAGAAGTTGGATAAGAGTGTACAGGCCCTTTTTTGATTTTTCACTTATTTGTGTACACATTTGGAGTGTCCCTGGCTGATAAACCAGTTAAGTTTTTGAAATGAAAAAATAGGTCGGATGGCATATGGAATGGCGACAAGGTCTAGGTTTCTTGGGAGAAATCAACATCTTCTAAAGAAATGTTAGGTCCTAATGTTCCAGATTCTAATCTATGAAACTGTACAATTGATTCTGTTGAAAATCCACTGTTATAAGGCAAAGTGGAAAAGATTAGTAAAAGTCAGTGCAAATCCTGACCTGTTCCATAGAGTTAATATCTGGTTGCATCAAAGCAAACAGATAATTATGAGAGAAAACACATTACTGGGAAAACATGCAGTATTTTAGCCAAGATGTAGTACAACATCTAGTAAAATGTATTAGTCCCAACTGAAAGCAATGCACTTATATTACAAGGAGAAGTAAGCCCAAAGTTTTGGAAAGAAATGACTGCTTTTCTAGAAATAAGTGTGTTTGACAAGTTGGGGTTCTTGGCTACAAGTTCAGCAGAAATAATTTCCAGTATTTTAAAAGGATATGAATCTGGTACTGCAAGAGCAACATGTTCGACAGTTATGAGATACCAAGCCCCAAATTTCACTAATGGAGGCGCAAGAAAATTATAAAGTAGAAAAAGGTCCAACTATCAGAGCCAGTAAAGTTTCTATCTGTGAAAATAAGGCATTAACTTAGTGATATGGTAAATACGGATACAAATTAAGCTACATGGAAGACCATTTGTCTACTACCAGTAAAGCAAGGCTCTTCAGGATTCTGGGAATGTTCTTATACTATAGAGAAACTGAAAAGAAAGTTCCCAAAAAATGGTACTCATTGTTGGAGATGTGATAAAGGGGCTTTGAGAACAATTAAATGAAGAATTTACCATATGTGTAAGCAGATCACTGTTGGGGGAAGAGTCCATGCTACACTGCCTTTAGTACTAGTTCAAGCCTCTCCCTCTGGATACACATTTGTTTTTTACCCATTCATAACTTTTAGTTATGTACTCACCATAACTTCAGATGTCTGGGATCCATCTCGCCTACATTCTGACTGATGGGCTCGGAGCCGATCCCTCGGCTCCAACTCGGCACGCTTATGCTATAGAGCGAGGCCTCTAATTGGCTGAGCTATCTTTATCCCAGGATGCACCACCACTAATCCCCCAGATCTGGTTTGTTTGCATTCATGCACACATGCACAGCTTGTTTATATAACATTGTTAGATGTTTCAAGATGAAACAACAGGATTCGGACCTTCTGATATCCTCTGATCTCCAAGGAAGGGGGAAGGAGGGTGGGTTATTAGGAATGGGCAGATGGATCCCAAACATCTGAAGTTATGGTGAGTACATAACTAAAAGATGTTATGTGATCCTATCTCGCCTACATTCTGACTGATGGGACAGCGTCCCTAGCACCTAAATCCCGGGTGGCTCATTAGAAAACACTCCTGAGCACTGTGGAACCAAATGAAGCTCGTCCTCTAGATGCCACATCTAATTTGTAGTGAGAAATGAAGGTGTGCGGGAAGACCATGTAGCCAAGCGCAAATGTCACCAATAGCAAGCTTAGAATGAAATGCTACCGAAGTAGCCATAGCCCTTGTAGAATGAGCCTTGACAGAGGTGGAAAGCTCTTTGTTAGAATAAATATAAGTTGGAGTAATACAGTCCCTGATCCATTTGGTAATAGTGACCTTTGTGACCGCGTTGCCCAATTTGTTTTCTGCAAAGGACACAAACAACTGATCTGTCTTCCTTGATTGTTTGGTCCTATCCAAATAAAAACGTAACTGCCTGTGGACATCTAGTGTGTGGAAAATAAACTCCGCTTTATTGGAGTATTTTGGGAAAAAACTGGGAGCTCTAACGACTGTTGCAAGCATAAAGTAGAACAGACTTTAGGAACAAAAGAAGGATTTGGTCTGAGGGATACCCTGTCTGTATGAAAAACCCTAAGAGAGATGGTTTCACTGACAAAGCTTGAAGTTCTGAAACCCTTCTGGCTGAAGTAATCGCCACTAGAAAGGCTGTCTTCCATGATAGAAACTTTAGATCACAGGTAGCTGCCGGTTCAAAGGGGAAAGAAGTCAAGGCACGTAATACTATATCGAGATCCCATGGAGGTGCAGGATGAGAAATCGGAGGTCTTAATAGAGTAGCACCTTTCAAGAAGGTCTTACACAACCTGTTGCTCATTAAAGGTGGGTCTATGGATTCATGAAAATTAGAAATCGCTGCCAATTGTACTTTGATGGTAGAAACAGAAGAGCCTTGGTTGAAAAGAGAGGTCAGGAATTTGAGTACTTCTGCCACGGAGTAGAAATGGGGTCCAGGCACCGGAGTTGAGCCCAGATAGCAAACCTTTTCCATTTGCTAGAATACAGTTTCTTCGTAGCAGACTTGTGGGCTGAAGACAATATGTGCACCACATCTGGATCCAGTGCATGTCTCCTGACTATGGTCGGAAGAGGAGGAGCCAGGCCGTCAATTTTAATGTGTGTAGGGACTGGTGTAGTAGTCCCGACTGATGAATCAGTAGGTCTGGGACCTGGTCCAGGAACCATGGACCTTCCAGAGCATGTTTCAAGATAGGGAAACCAGACTTGACGAGGCCAGTAAGGAGCAATTAAGATCATCTTGCTCCCTAAGAGAGATGCCTTTTGAATTACCATGGGGAGGAGAGGAACTGGAGGGAAGGCATAAAGCAGGCCGGTGGGCCAAGGATGGACTAATGCGTCCATAGGGCTCTTCCCCGGAGCCGGGGTTAGGGAGAAAAATTCTTTGCACTTCGCATTCAGAGGAGTCGCGAAGAGGTCGCAGCACGGAACTCCCCATTCGCTGAAAATCTGCCTTGTAATCGTCATATTCAGAGACCATTCGTGAGGAGAGAGGATGGTTCTGCTCAACCTGTCGGCTATAACATTGGACTTGCCCGGTATGTGAGTAGCCACTAGGAAGGGTTTGGTCGAGACTGCCCATTCCCAAACTCTCATCGCTTCTCTGCAGAGAGGATAGGATCTGGTCCCTCCCTGTTTGTTTAGGTACCAGACAACTGACATGTTGTCTGAGTGAACAGCAATTACGCCCTAAGGGAGGTAATCGTGAAGGGCTTGAAGGGACAGGAGTACTGCCATCATTTCTAGGATGTTGATGTGGAGAGGGGTCTCTTCCGGGTGCCATTTGCCTTGGACTGACCTGCCCAGGGAATGCCCCCCCCCCGTCTGGGAGGCGTCCGTGGTCAAAGTGGCCGCCGGAGGAGGAAGAACAAAGGGTCGTCCCTGATCCAAATTGGAGGACACTAGCCACCAGCGAAGGTCCCGTCTGCAAGATTCTGTGATCCATATTAGATGATTAAGAGGGAGTTCCTGAAAGGACCACTGAGTTGAAAGAAGCCACTGGAGGATTCTCATGTGTAACCTTGCCAAGGGAACTAGCAGAACTGTGGCAGACATCGATCCCAATAGCTGTAGGACCATTCTGGCTGGGGCTTTGGACCTGGGGAGTAAGGCTCGAACCTGATTTTGTATGGTCTGAATTCTGTCTGCAGGTGGATAGACCCGCATCTGGTTTGAATCTATCTCTACCCCTATGAATCTTATTCTTTGAGATGGCCGTAACACAGACTTTGGCCAATTGAAGGTGATTCCGAGGGAATTGCCCAGTGATGTTGCGGCTTGCAGGCTCCGTAGAAGTAGATGCTTGGAGGTGGCAGATAGAAGCCAGTCGTCTAGGTACGGAAACACCTGGAATCCTAGACTCCTCAAGTGAGCAGTCACTACTGCCAAACATTTGGTGAACACCCTGGGGGCTGTGGTGAGACCAAAGGGCAGCGCACGGAACTGAAAATGATTGCCTCCTAGGCTGAAGCGCAAGTGTCTCCTGGACGTTTGATGTATTTTGATATGGTAATACGCGTCCTTGAGGTCTATGGAGCACATCCAAACACCTTTCTCCAACAATGGGAGAATGGTTTGTAAAGTGACCATTCGGAACTTGGACTTCTTGACTGAACGGTTTAGGTTCCTTTGGTCCATAATGGCCCTCAAGTCCCCGGTCTTTTTTGGCACCAAAAAGAATCTTGAGTAAGTCCCTAATCCGATCTGGTCTGCGGGGACCGGTTGGATGACTCCTTTTTGCAGCAGCTTTGAAATTTCTAAGGCTGCTGTATCCCGTTGACTGGGTGGCGGGTCCGGGATTATTTTGGACTGGGGGGGGGGACAATAGAATGAGATGGAGTAACCTCCGGCGATAATTCGAAGCACCCATCGGTCCTGAGTGATCCCTTCCCAGGCCTTCAGGTGCTTGGCGACCCCGACTGGCTCCGGAGCAGCACAGTCGGGCAATCCCTCAGGGACTATGAAAAGCTGAAGAGCCACGAAAGGACTCGCGGTCTCCAGTGTTGCGGGGACCTCTGCCGCCTCTGGGACGGCGTCTTCCTGATGAATTTCCACCTCTGCCTCTGGAGGGGGAACCTTCCTGCTGAGAGGGGTAAGACTTCTGCGATCTACGGAACCACATCTTCCCTCCTCTTTTAGCCTTGAGATAAGGCCGAAAGGGAGTGGAAAATCGTGCCCACGGCAGTCAGAGTCTTACCCTCCTGTTCACAGCGGGTAAATGTGTCTTTCACCTTGGGCCCAAACAGGGAGGACCCATCAAAGGGGGCGTCGGCGAATGAAGACTTGAAGGCCTCCGCGAAATGACACAGGCGGAGCCAGGCTTGTCTCCGAGAGCAATGCCTGTACTGCGCTCTACTCGCCCCTTCGGCCACATACGAAATGAGCCTCATGGACGAGTTCGAAATGGACGACATTGTAGCCAGCTGAGATCCAACCGTCTGGGCCAGCTCCCCAGGCAGGTTACCTAAGAGGGTATCGGATAGCTCCTTAATCAGATCCCTCTGGAATCTCGTAAAGTGCGTCAGGTAGTTCAAAGACCTCAGAGTAAAGGCCGCTGAACTAAGGGTGCGCTTACCATACCGATCCATGCTCCTAGACTCCTTATTAGGAGGATGGACGGACGTAGAAGCCTCTGCTACATCTTGCTGGGTAGCAGATGCCACCACCATAGCATCCACAGCCACACCTTTCGTAAGGAACTCTCTATCTGGGGGCGCCGAAAGAAATTTGTTTGGACGAGTGGGCACCAGTTCCACAGAGTCTGGGTGTTCCCACGCCCTTCGACAGATCAAATCCAGGAGCTCGAAGGGCGGAGACACCCAGGAGGTGGAGGGCTGAGCCCCGAAGGCCTTCAGGAACACAGACTCATCAGCAGAGGGAGGTTTGGACTGCCAGCCGCCTCGTTGTTTTAGGGCTTCCAGGATGTCTGCAAAGGAGACATCATCAGAGGACGACTTGGGGGACCCCCTCTGCATCATCGAGATCGGTGTCAGATGTCAAAGACTCATCAGGGGAGTCAACGTGCTTCCTCTTGCACGTTTTCTTCCTGGGCGGTTCTTCCGAAGAGGCTTCAGAAGGACCTCCAGGAGGGGGAGAAACCCCAGCGGGGGTAACCTGAGGCCCAGGGGCTCCGCTGTCTGCGGACAGGGGGACTGCCAACGACCCAGTCTCCAAATGTAGGGAAGGAGCTGGGGAAACTGTGGAGGTAGCCAATGAAGATTTGGCTAGAGCACTCCTCATAGCCCTGAAGGCGGGACCACCAGAATCCTGGGAAGGTCCCCCCTCCGTGGCCACGACAGTGGACGGTACTCCCGCCGCCGATGCACCAAGAGGGAGACTTGGGACCGAAAGCATCAATCCCGAAGCCTCCCCCCAGGGCCGAAGGAAGAGGTCCGTGCACTGAACTCCGACCCAAGAGCCGGAGTCGGAGCAAGGGTCGGACCTGACCCTAACACCTCCACTGGTTCCACCAACACCTGCTCCAATGGTGCCGAAGCTGTTGGAGGAGGAAGTACAGTAAGGGAGTGGACCATCAGCTCCGAAGCCAAATGGGCTGGAGCCGAAACCATCTTTTGGAACACCGGACACTGGAAGAGTCGAAGGAGCACCCTGTCGATGTCCGAATCAGACATCCTAGATGATCTCGAGGATACCGATCGGGCCCGAACCGATTTCTCCATCGGCTCCGAAGGGCTCGGGGACCGGCTCCAAAAGGACTCAACAATTATCCGAGGAAACCTTCAAGGAAATTTTCCTCGGTGCCGATAAGGACTTCGGCTCCGAGGGGGAAGTGTCTGAGCCGATGACCCTTATCGGCTCCAATATCAGTGGAGCCGATGAGGGTGACCCGCCTCTCGATGCCCCAAACCTCGGCTCCGAAATCAGAGGGGTCGAGGCTGGAGGCATCGAGGCAGACCGTTCCGACCTCGGCTCCGAAGTCCGTGGAGCCGATGGAGAAGTCTGCTTAGTCTTCTTAGCCGTCGGATCCGACTGACTGGTCGGAGCCGGCGCTTTCCTCTTTTTAAAAGGAGACAGAGGAAGACAAAGCCTCCTCAAAAGAAGGCTTGATTAATCCTTTGAGGATTAATTTGTTTTTCCTCTCCTGGAGGAGTCTGGAGGAAAACGCATGGCATACACTGCATGATTCCTGCAGATGTTTAGCGCCAAGACAATAGACGCACGAGGAGTGGTCGTCCGTTATGGACATTTTGAACCCACACCTCGTGCACTTTTTAAACCCGGAGGGTTTATGTTCTTTAGACATATTGTACAAAAAAAATAGACAACAGTAAATTAAGAGTTTGTATACACAGGAACAAAATATGCCAGTAACTCCTACACAAAAAATATTTAAACTAAAGAACTCTTTTCTTTTTTTTTTTTTTTTTTTTTTACACACAAGAAATGTAAGAAAGAGAAAGGGGAAACAAGGAGGGTCAAGACCCTCTAACTCAAACTGGTACTTGACCCACACACAACCACTAAAGTAGTTAGTACAGGGGAAGGCCCCTCTAACAAACGGAACCTTCTCTGACAGAAAAATATATGAAAAACTCAATGAAACTATAAGAAACACTCGTACACAAAAAAATAGCCGTTAAAACAGCTTTTGGGTTTAAATGAAGGAAATACTGACAGGAAAAAGACTATATATATAGTACTTAGCCCAGCCAATGTTGAGACCACGTCCAAGCTCTGTAAGCGGCAAACGAGATCTGGGGGATTAGTGGTGGTGCATCCTGGGATAAAGATAGCTCAGCCAATTAGAGGCCTCGCTCTATAGCATAAGCGTGCCGAGTCGGAGCCGAGGGATCGGCTCCGAGCCCATCAGTCAGAATGTAGGCAAGATAGGATCACATAACATCTGGACATTTCCCAGCTGCTGTGCATCTTCAGGCACTGCAGATGATTTTAACTGGGCTGTGAGTATACATTTGGCCTAGTACACATGAAGGCTTCCTGCCCTCTCTAAGTCTTTAAAAGAAATCATTGGCAAATACTACATATGGCTAAAATTATGCTCTACAGCTTGTCAGAAAAAGAAGAGTTGTGTAAAATCTTACCATAACCATTGACGTCCTTCTCTTCTATATGCAGCAGTATTCATAACGTGAGGAAGTCTGCCTCCGGCTGACTCGTACGCCCGGCCAATATACAAAGGTCTAGGACTACTGCAAGGCATGTGCAATGTTGTACAGAATCTAAAATGTACAGTCAAGTGACATCAGGTATAAAACGGACGTTGGCAAATATCAGACCTCAGAAGTGAATGCAGCCATAAGAATCAACCTGATCCAAGGCAAGGAAAGCATGCCACCAGAAGACAAGCAAGTATCAGTGAGAAGGCGGGGGGGGGGGGGTAACACTGCAACATATAGAAGAGAAGGACATCTATCATTATGTTAAGATTTTACACAACTATTCTATGTCCTTCTATTCATAAGCTGCGGTACTCATAACATGAGAGTGAGTACCAAATCTCATGCAGAAAAACTTGGAGGAGGAGCAAAAATTCTCCACAAACTCATGCTGAATAACCCTGTCAAAACCAGATCTGGACCTGGAAATGTCATCAAGTTTATAATGTTTTGTGAAAGTATGAACAGAAGACCAAGTAGCTGCTTCCATGCTAGAGGAAGTATCCAGGCCTTTAAAGAAGGCACCAGAAGATACTGTTCTAATGGACTGTGCCCCAACAGGTGAGGGTAGATTTTTTTCCATGAGCCACATAACATAAGGAAATAGTTTTGGAAATCCAAGTGGAAACAGTCAGCTTGGAAACAGGTCAGGGCTCTTGGGCGATTGGAAATCTGACCTCCCATTTCCTAACTGGTTTGGTTTTGCCTGTGCACATCTAAACTGTGTAGGATCCTCTCACTACAAGATTGAGGAGAAGGGAAAAAGGTTGGAAAGACTGATGGACTGATTTAGATATAACTCATTAACCACCTTGGGCATAAAGGAGGGGTTAGTGCGTAGGGAAACCCTATCTCTGCGGTAAACTGTGATGGGGAAGAGGACAAGAGAGGCTGTAACTTAGACATTCTATGTGCAGAAGCAGAAGTAGAAGCCATGAGAAGGACTGTTTTCCAAGTGCAGTGTTGCAGGAAAATAGAACTTCCTGGCTCAAAAGGGGACAGAAAAAGTTTTTCTAAGAAAGTTGAGATCCCAAGGAGGGGAAAAGTACAGTTGTGTACACTTACCATAAATGTAGATGTTCAAGTGTATTCACTGTTGCAGTCATCACTTTTGGGTTATCTGCTTGCAGTAGCCCTCAGTCGGCCTGATTAACAAAGTCTTGGGTCCTGCATCGGTTGCTGTCCCTTCTTCCATGACGTCAGGTCGTCAGGGGTACAAAACATGCAGCTGACGCCATTACATCAGTTTTTCTTGCCCCAGATGTCAGGTGCCCCCTTGATGGGAAGCAATTAAACCTATAACTATACAAGGTTATACCTCCAACAAAAAAGCAAATACACCAAAAAGCTTTTGAAGATAGTAAAGGAAAGTAGAAGTATATCCAAAAAAGAAAAAGAAGGGGTCTGGGGGGAGGGTAACTAGGACTACAACAGTGAATACACCCGAACATCTACATTTATGGAAAGTGTACACAGCTGTACTATGTTCTTCGTGTTTCACTATTGCAGTCATCACTTTTGGGTAGATTCCCAAAGCTAAGGATGGGAGGAGGAATTTAAATAGAATTAGGACCAGCTAAAAGGCCCTGCAAGACTGCAGTGGCAAAACCAGCTCTGGATTTAGAGAAAATTGGCAGATTGCAATGCTTGGTGAAAGTATGTACAGAACTCCAAGTAGCAGCTTCTAGGATGTCCCTGGAAGGGATGCCTCTGAGAAAGGCTGTAGAGGTAGATGCAGCTCTGGTAGAGTGGGGTCTAATCCCCTGTGGGATAGGTTTTCCATGGTGTTTGTAGCAAAAAAGAATGCAATGGCCTATTCATTTGGAAATGGTTTGCTTTGAAATAGCCTTCCCCTCTGCCCCTGCAGCAAATGCCACCAGCAGTTGATCAGATTTCCTTTGAGATTTAGTTCTGTCCAAGTAGAATCTAAGTTGTCTGTGCATGTCTAAGGAGTGCAGAATCCGTTCACTTTGTTCTGTGGATTAGGAAAAAAGGTTGGCAAATGTATGGACTGATTAAGGGCCACACTGGATACCACCTTGGGCATGAAGGAGGGATTGGTCCTGAGGGACACCCTGTCCGCATGAAAGATGATGAAAGGCTCCACTGCCATGAGGGCCTGTAATTCAGATACCCTTCTTGCTGAAGTGATTGCTAAAAGGAAAGCTGTTTTCCAAGAAAGGAATTTTAAGTCTGCAGTGGCAGCTGGCTTGAAAGGAGGAAGGGTGAGCTTTTCCAATACAAAGTTGAGGTCCCAGGCTGGAGTTGGAACTCTCTTGGGTGGTCGTAGATTTTTGGCCCCTCTGAGGAACTGCTTAAGCAGTGGATGAGAGAAGAGGGGTGGCTCTGTGTTATAATGAACTGAGATGGCTGAGGCATGAATTTTGGAGGAGGAGAAAGACAGGCCCTTATGAAGCATCTCAGTTAAGTATTGTAAGATCTAAGGTAAATTGGGCACTGTTGTGCTCATCCCTTGAGATTGGTTCCAGGCACAGAATCTTTTCCATTTTCAGCGTAAGACTTTCTGGTACTAGGCCTCCTTGCCTCTGAAATGATATCAATCGCTGGTTTACTGAGGGAATTATGTAATTAGCCAGGCTGCTAGATTCAGTGTTTGAAGTTGAGGATGCAGAATTTGATTCTCCTGCTGAGACAATAGAATAGGAGTCTGAGGCAGGTGCCATGGGGCCCACAGTGACAGACTGCTCAAGAGGGGGTACCCAGTGCTGGCGTGGCCAGTCTGGTGCAATCAAAATCGTCCTTGGTTTGTCTTGTTTGATCTTTAGTAGTACTTTGGAGAGCAAAGGCAGAGGAGGAAAGCTTAAACTGATAGGTTTTTCCAGCTGAAGGACAGAGCATCCACTTTCAAAGCTTGTTTGTGGGAAGTCCTTGTGCAGAACTTGTCCAACTGATAGTTTTGGGGGGAGGCAAACAGGTCTATATCTGGGCTCCTCCATTTGCTTGTCAACATGTTGAAAATCCTTGGTTCCAGTTTCCACTCGTGTGGGTCCATGAGGTTTCTGCTTAGTTCGTCTGCCAGTGTATTTAGTTTTCCTGGCAGGAATTGAGCTTATAAATGTACCTGATAACTTAGGGCTGTGTTCCATAATGCCATGGCTAGTCTACAGAGGGGGTAAGAATGTGTACACCCTGCTTGTTTATGTACCACATAATAGTGGCGTTGTCCATCTTTATCATTAATTGTCTTGGAAGAATGTGGTCCTTGAAGGCAGTTAGAGCATTCTGTACAGCTAACATTTCTTTTTGATTGATATGCAGGTGCATTTGACTTGGGTTCCATTTGCCCTGAATTTACTTCCCTGCCAGGTGGGCCCCCCATCCATAGTCTGATGCATCTATTGTTAAGGTTTGAAAGGCAGGGGATAGTGTGAATGGTAGTCCCATTTTGGTGGCAGGCCTCTGCCCACCAAAGGAACTGTAGGCGTAGGCAAGGTATGATATGCCTCTAGATCCTGTGAATGTTGACACCATAGGTTATCACTGCAGTTTCCTCATATGCAGCCTTGTACATGGAATTAGAAGAATGCAGGAGGCCATGAACCCCAAGGCTTGCAGTATTTGCCTTGCAGATAACTGGGTTTTTTGTGGCCACTTGTTTGAAGTAGGTTGTCAAATGAATCCTCTGGCGTGAGGAAAGCCATCTGGGAAGTTGTATTCAAGCTTGCTCCCAGGAATATAATTTGTTGACAGGGTACCAGTTATGATTTATTTTCATTCATGGTGTACCCCAGACAAGTCAGTACCCTCTGAACAAAGGCCAGATGATTCAAAAGTATGTCCTGGCTTTCTGCCTGAATTAGACAATCGTCCAGATATGGGTATATCTGAATATTTCTTTGCCTGCAGAATGCAATAACTGGAGCTAGGCACTTTGTGAATACCCTGGGCGCAGTAGATAAGCCAAAGGGCAGTGCAGAGAACTGATGGTGCATGTAGCCTGCTTTGAAGCGTAGGTATTTTCTGCAAGACTCCCTGATTGGGATGTGCAGGTATGCTTCTTTTAAGTCTAGTGTTGCCAACCATGCATCTTTGCCTTGCATAGGAAGCAGCTAGTGAAAAGTCAGCAACTTGAATTTTGGAATCACCAGAAAGGTATTTAAGAGTAGAAAAGTCAAGGATAGGACGCCATGTATTGCCTTTTCTGGGTACCAGGAAACATCTCGAATAGAACCCTTGTCCCTTTTCCTCCTCTGGTACCAACTGAATAGCCCCCATGCGTAAGAGAGAGTACTTGATTTTGGGCCTCTGCCCACTGATTTGGAGGTAGGTCTGGCCACCAGCTTGGTGGTGGTAAGGTGTGGAAGTGAAATCTGTATCATTGGGATACTATATTTAAAACCCATTTGTCCTGGGTAATGAGTTCCCAGTTTTTGGCCTGCAGACCAATCTTTCCATCTAAAGGAGCATTCAGTTGGGAAGTGCTTGGAAGTTTTAGAAGCAAGTCATTGAGACTGCTTTTCATGGGGGGGGGGGGTCTTACTACTCCCTTATTTGGGTGTGGAAACCCCCCACTACCTATTCTTGTGCGTCCCCTGGGACTGAAACCTAGTGTTTCTGCTATGTCTGGGTTTGGCTTGAGAAGACATTGAAGAGGCTGGAAAGGACCAATTCTTATTGGGCCAGTGCCTACTAAATCTAGGAGGCTGAACTTGTAAGAAATCTTTAACAGTTTGCATAGACTTAGCTTTATCTTCCATCTTTTTAAGAACTTCCTCAGCCTTGTTGCCAAACAGGTGGTCCTGATTTAAAGGAGCATCCAACAATTTAACTTTAACATGCTCAGGTAAAGATTGCTCCTTAAGCCAAGCATGCCTTCTGAGTACAGAACCAGTAACAGCAGCCCGGGAAGAAGCCTCTAAAGAATCAAATCCACATTGCAAAGTATGTTTTCCAATCTGTTCAGCAGAATGCATTAAATCCTGTAATTCTTTATTTTCCGCACAGTCCGGAATTAACATCATTTTCTGTTTAAGCAATCCAACAACATGTTGTTGATACTTTAACATATGAAACTGGCAGTTTTAAAGCCCTAATGGCCAAGGTTGCAGAAGTGTAAACCTTCTTACCCCATCTATCCAGCACCCTGGAGTCGCTATCAGAAGGGGTAGGATTTTTAACAGTAGAAGCCTTAATGCCCTTGGGTCCCTGTGAAATAGTCTCTGGATCCGCAATAGGATTTTTAAAAAGGAACTTGTGCGAATCAGGAACCCTGTAATATCTGCCAGGTTTTCTAAGAGCAGGAGGCAAGGAATCAGGGGCCAAACTAGATTCCGAAAAAGCATCAACAACAATGTCTAGTACTGGAGGAATAGCTAAAGGCCTATGCTGAGGCAGGAGTAAGAAATCCCTAAGCCTCTTTTTTGAATCAGAAAAATCCTGGCTTTCCCAGTGAAAATGCTCCCTTAGACTATGTAAAGTTTCACCAAAAGAAAAATCCTCTGGAGGGAGGCAGAGGAGATAGAGTCCTCTGCATCAGAATCCTCATACGTAGATATGGGCAAATCCACATCAGAAGAATCAGAAAAATCAGAATCCTGGTAAGAAGATTCATAAACAACTTCAGTCCTAGGTCTTTTAGAAAGGGGAAGCTGGCTTCCCCTAATTAGAGTTATAAGGTCTTCAGCCATTCTTATCATTTGTTTTTTAGGCATAGAGGCCTGAGCATGTGGCCTGGGCGTCTGTTTTTTAGGCATGGTTCGAGATTTAGGCCTAAAAGAAGGCGGCATTTTAATATGCAAGTCCGTAGGCCTGAATACACCCTCAGAAGCCAGTGCCTGCCCATCCAAGGTAGAGACATCCGCAGGTTCCATAGTTGAAGCATCTCGCGGCATACCGGACTCCGAATGGGTCTCAGTAGAGGCCTGCGTATCAGAAGTAGAGGGTATCAGGGGCTGCGAAAGTACCTCACTGAGTACCGGTGAACTGGCGACTGGCTTAGGAGAAGCGTCGTCGGCAGTTTTGGACCTCGGCGGCCTGTCTCTATCTTTATCCTTGCATTTTTTTCGCAATCCTGGTAGTCTGATGGCTAACCGACGACATTTCTGGATAATTAAACCGAGAACTGAAATATTTTGAGGCGAAAATGTACCGACTATGGATAGTGCGCTGATTAAATAAAGCACAAAACTGACAGCACGGTACGTTGTGGTCAGGGCCTAGGCAAGGAATACAGTACGAATGAAAATCTTTATGAGGTATTTGCTTTCCACAAGTAATGCAATTATTAATTTTTACTGACATCGGTAAAGAGCAAGAAAAAAAGTTTCCCCAACGGGGTACTTAGCTTTAGTTGAAGACTTCGGTTCTGAAACTCGAAAATGAAAATTTCAGGAGTCTGCCGACTGGCACTTGCTAAAGCTTCTGCTTCAGCCACCGCACGGCAAGAAAGACTGATGCAATGGCATTGGCTGCATGTTTTATACCCCTGACGACCTGACGTCATGGAAGAAGGGACAGCAACCGACGCAGGACCCAAGAATTTGTTAATCAGGCCGACTGAGGGCTACTGCAAGCAGATAACCCAAAAGTGATGACTGCAACAGTGAAACACGAAGAACATCTGGTTTTCTTGGTGGTCTGATGTGAAGGATGCCTTTAACCTCCAACCTGGAAGCTAAAGGGGGAGACATAGGCAGACATGCAGAGATAGCAGAAAGATGAGCTTTTACTGAGTATGACGGCACGCTCTTCAGTAATTCACACAAGTAGGACAGGACCATTGGAACATCCACCAACAGTGGTTGTAAATCCTTTTTAAGACACCAGATGGAAAACCTTTCCCATTTGGAAACCTAGAATTTCCTAGTTTTTGGTTTTCTGGCTTCCTGCAGGACTTGTAGCATTGTCCTCAGAGAAAAGGTATCTGAAGGGAATCAAAACCCTATCACCCAGAGTCAGTTGTAGGGTTGACATCTGTGGATGAAGTAAATTTGCCTGGTCTGGTGTGAGTAGGTCCATTTTGTGGGGTTAACTTGTGGTGATTGCCATTGGCTAAATGCAGAAGGGGGAACCAATGCTGTCTTGGCAAAAAGGGAGTCACAACCAGCAAGACTTTTGGTTGCTCCTGTTAGATTTTCAACAGGATGCTTTGAAGTGGGAAGGGGGAATGCACAAGGAAACATGCCCTTCCAAGAGAAAGACAGGGCGTCCTCCTTCCATGCCAAGGGATCTGGGACACTGGCACAAAACTTGGGAAGTTGTCTGTTCATGGGGGAGGCAAAGATCTACCAGAGGTATACCCCATCGATGGACCATGTCCAGAAACGCATCCCTGTACAGCATCCATTTGTGAAATTGAGTCATGTGGACTTGCTCAGTGTGTCTGCCACCACTTTCTGAGTCGAGGAAATGTAAACCACCTGGAGGGAAAGTTGATTCTGGACAGCTAATTCCCAGGCCTGCACGGCCAGTCTGCACAGAAGATAGGACTTTGTCCCTCCCTGTTTGTTGACATACCAATGAACCATGGTATTGTCTGTAAAACATTTTAAAACCCCAGGGGAAAGATGAGGTTTGAAGATTTGTAGGGCGAGGATCAGGGCCCTCACCTCCTTTATATTAATGCGCTCTATTTTCAGGGCTAGAAACCAGACATCTTTGACCCTCCATGAGTCCAGAGCTGCTCCCCATTCCATGTCTGACGCATCCATGTAGAGCACCTGAATGGAAGGTGGTGGTTGTAAGCGTAAACCTGGATTCTTTGTCATCTGTTGGATCCACCAGTGTAATTCCTTTTTCAGCAAGGCAGGAGGGGGGTAAATTCCAGAGGGTGGGAGTGTTGTACCCATACTGTTCTCAAAAACCACTGGAACTTCCTCATGTGCAACTTGGCTAAGGAGAGCATGGGAACTGTAGAAGCCATAAACCCCAGGAGGTGAAGAAAAAAACAGTTGTGTATACTTACCATAAATGTAGATGTTTGAGTGTATTCACTGCTGCAGTCATCACATTTGGGTTATCCCTGCCAAAATAGCCCTCAGCCAGCCCGAATACCAGAGGCTTAGTATTTCTGCGTCGGTTGCTGTCGCTCCAGGACTGACATCAGGCAGTCAGTAGTATAAAGAAAGGCAGCCGACGCCATTACATCAGTTTTTCTTGCCCTAACGTGTCAGGAGTTCCCAAGTGGGAGCCAGGTTCTGGTGGAAGAACCCCACCAGTAGAAAGTAAACACCAATATGTCCCTTGTAAGGAAAAAGATGAAAGAAGAGGGGGAGGGAGGGGAACTGGGACTGCAACAGTGAATACACTCAAAACATCTACATTTATTGTAAGTGTACGCAACTGTGCTATGTTTTTCATGTTTCACTGTTGCAGTCATCACATTTGGGTTGATTCCCAAAGCGCAGTCAAGGATACTTGGGGCTGGCTAAGATGCACTGCAGGACTGCAGAAGCAAACTCTGCCCTGGATTTGGAGAAGATAAGCAGGTGGTTATGTCTGGTGAAGGTGTTAACAGATGTCCAGGTGGCAGCCTCCAGGATGTCCCTGGTGGGGACTCCTCTGAGGAAAGCTGCAGAAGTGGAGGCTGCTCTGGTGGAGTGAGTTCAGCCTCCCTTGGGGGAGGCTTTCCATATTGTTTGTAGCAGAAATGGATGCAGTGTGCTATCCATTTAGGGGTTGTTTGTTTGGAGATGGCTTTGCCCTCTGTCCCTGCAGCATAGCTAATCAGCAACTGATCAGACTTTCTGAAGGATTTTGCCCTGTCTAGATAGAATCTGAACTGTTTGTGCACATCTAGAGAGAATGCAGGATCCTTTCCCCTTGTTCTGTGGGTTAGGGAAAAAGGTGGGCAAATGAATGGATTGGTTGAGAGCCACACTGGACACCACCTTGGGCATGAAGGATGGGTTAGTCCTGAGGGCTATCCTGTCAGCATGGAAGATGAAGTTTTCCACAGCCATGAGTGCTTGCAGCTTGGAGACCCTTCTGACTGAAGTGATGGCTAGAAGGAAAGCTGTCTTTCAGGAGAGAAATTTTAAGTCTGCTGAAGAGGCAAGTTCGAAGGGGGGGGGGGTTGAGCTTTTCCAACACAATGTTAAGGTCCCAAGCTGGGGTTGGTGCTCTTCTGGGTGGCCTCAACTTGCTAGCCCCTCTTAGGAACTGTTTGTTCAGATGGTGTGAGAAAAGGGACTGCTCAGTGGGGAAAATGAGCAGAGATAGCAGAGGCTTGAGTTTTAAGAGAGGAAAAGGACAGTCCACTGTGTAGTAGGTCAGCTAAGTAATTCAGGATGAACGAGAGTGAGGACTGTGCCGTATTGGCTCCCTTAGCCTAAATCAGGATGCAGAACCTTTTCCATTTGTCAGCATAAGACTTCCTAGTGCTAGGGCGTCTGGCCTCATGTATAACATCCAGAACCTGTTTGTTGAGGTTGGCAGATTGATTGGGGGTTAAGGAATAAATCAAGCTGCCAAATAGTGTCTGCAATTGGGGATGCATGAATTCCCCTTCCCTCTGGGTCAGGAGGTTTGGAATCTGAGGTGGATGCCAAGGTGGCAGAGGGGACAGGCAAGGGGGTATCAGTGCTGGCAAGGCCAGTCTGGAGCTATAAGAACTGTCCTTGTTTTTTCCTCCATTATTTTGGGCAGTACCCTGGGGATGACATGTAGTGGAGGAAAGGCATAGACCGATAGATTGACCCAGGGGAAGGATAGGGCATCCACTTTCCAAGCCATGCAGTGATGCTCCCTGGTGCAGAACTTGCTGAGCTGATAGTTGGTGTGGGAGGCAAAGAGGTCGACCTTCGGGGTGTCCCATTTCTGAGTTATTAGGACGAAGGTGCTTCTGTTGAGCTGCCACTCGTGTGGATCCAGAAGATTTCTGCTTAAGTGGTCCGTCAAGAGAGTTGAGAACCCTGTAGGAATTGTGCTAACAGGTGGAGTTGCATGGCAGAGGCTGCGTGCCAAAGAGTCATGGCCAGCCTGCATAGACGGTAGGACTGTGTCTCTCCTTGCTTGTTGATATACTACATCACAGTTGTGTTGTCTATTTTGATCAGGAGATCCTCTGGGGAGACAAGGGGCTTGAAAGCTATCAAGGCGTATTGGACAGCTATCATCTTTTTTTGGTTGATGTGCAGCTGGATTTGCTGTGGGCTCCATTGGCCCTGTATGCATCTGCCGCCCGGGTGTGCACCCCAAGCATAATCTGATGAGTCTGTGGTGAGGGTCTGGGCGGCATGGGGTGGTGAGAAAGGTAGTCATTTGTTGAAGGAGCATGCTGTTGCCCAACAAAGGAAAACTTTTCTGAGGCAAGATATTATAGGTATAAGAGTCTCCAGGTCTTGAGTGTGTTGACATCAAAAGCTTTTTAGGTACTATTGAAGTTTCCTCATATGCAGTCTGGCAGGCAAGATGCCATGAACCCCAGAGCTTGTAGGATCTTCCTTGCAGATAGTTGGGGTCTGGTGGCTAGTTGAGAGAAGTAGGCTGTCAGAAAGGTTTGCTTTTCTGGAGTAAGGAATGCCATCTGGGATGCTGTGTCCAGGCTTGCTCCCAGGAAAATAATCCTTTGGGTGGGTACCTGTCTGGATTTCTTTTCGTTGATTGTGTACCCTAGGGGGATTAGTAGGGACTTCACAAAGGCCAAATGCTTGAGCAGCTTTTCCTGGCTGTCTGCCTGAATTAGGCAGTCATCTAACTATGGGTAAATCTGGATATTCCTTTCTCTGCAAATGGCAACGGCTGGAGCCAGACATTTTGTGAAAACTCTGGAAGCAGTAGATAAGTCAAAGGGAAGTGCAGAGAACTGAAAGTGCTGAGATTCTGACCTGAAACGGAGATATTTCCTCCAAGATTCCTTGATAGGGATGTGGAGGTATGCCTCCTTTAGGTCTAGGGTGGCTAGCCAAGCATCCTTGGAGAGCATGGGTGGCAGCTGCTGGAGGGTGAGCATTGTGAATTCTGGGATCACCAAGAATGTGTTTAGAATGGATAGATCAAGGATGGGGCACCAGTGCCCTTTTTCCTGGGTACCAGAAACAGTCTGGAGTAGAAACCTTGGCCTTTCTGTTGTGTAGGAACTTGTTCTACTGTCCCCATGGAGAGCATGGAAATGACTTGCTTTTGCACCTCTGCCCACTGGTTTGGAGGTAGATCTGGAAACCCTTTTGGAGTTGGAAGGGTGTGGAAAGAAAATGTGTATCCCTGGGACACTATGTCGAGAACCCAGCTGTCGCTGGTAATGGTGGCACAGGTGTTAGCATGAAAGGAGTGTTTTCCTCCTAGGGGGGTAAGTGGAGGTGGGCAGAGGGAGGGAGTGGGGTAGGAGAGTCATTGTGAGTTCTTACCATAAAGGGGTGGCGTAGAACACTCTGGTGTTGAAGTGGAGGTAGTCCACTGCTTAGATCTCTGCATTCTCTGTGGCTGTTGTCTGTGGGGTCTGGATCCCCAGGGTCTGGGCTGGGCTGAACTGGTGGGAGCAGAAAAGGACCAATGCTTGGAGGGACAATGCCTGCTGAACCTAGGTGGCTGGACCTGTAAGAAATCCTTAGCTGTCTGCATAGATTTTGCTTTTTCTTCCATCTTTAAGACCTCTTCTGCCTTAGTGCCAAATAAGTTGTCTTTGTGCAAGGGGGCATCCAACAATTTAGATTTAACATGGTCTAGCAAGGGCTGTTCCTTAAGCCATGCATGACTTCTAAGGACAGAACCAGTGACTGCTGCCCTGCAAGAATCTTCTAGCTTGCCAAAACCACAGTGCCAGGTGTGCTTAGTTACTTGACTTGCAGAATGCATTAACTCTTGTAACTTTATAGATTCTGCACAAGCAGGAAAAGAAGACATTTTTTGTTTGAAGAGTTCCAGGGTATGTTGCCGAAATTTTAGCATATAGAACTGACAATTTTGTGCACTGATAGCAAGAGTTGCCTAGGTGTATACTTTTTTACCCCATCTGTCTAGTGCTCGGGAATCCCTATCTGAGTGGGTGGGATTCTTAGCAGAGATTGCTTTCATTCCTTTGGGTCCTTGAGAAATTACCTCATGGTCGGCAGTAGGATTTTTAAAAAGAACTTTGTGCGAGTCAGGGACTCTAATACCGGTCTGGTTTTCTGGGTGCAGGGAGGGAGGGTTGTCAGGTGTCAAGCTGGATTCCAGGAAAAAATCCTCCACAATATCCAGGACTGGGGGGGGATTGCCAGCGGTCTGTGCTGTGGAAGATATAAGAATTCCCTGAATCTCTTTTTAGACTGAGGGTAGTCCTGACTTTCCCATTGGAAATGCTCCCTTAATGTGTGAAGGATTTCCCCAAAGGAAAAATGCTCTGGGGGAGAGGCTGAAGAAATGGAATCCTCTGCATCAGAATCATCATAAGCAGAGAGGGGTTGCATGTCTTCATATTCAGATGCATCAGAGTCAGACTCCTGTTAAGAAAAAACTACAGGGGACAAATCTTTTTTTTTCTTTTGGAAGGGGTAGCGTGGCTTCCCCTGATCATCATGATATGGTCTTCCGCCATTTTAAGCATTTGAGACTGAAGCAAGGAAGCAGGTGCTGGAGATTGGGTCGGTTTCTTGGGTGTGGTGCGTAACCTGGGCCTAAGAAACTTGGTCATTTTTGAAAGAACGGTAGACGCGAAAGTAGTCGTCGGTTTGTGTCGAGAACTGGCAGTGTAAAGGATTTCCTCGGAAGCCGGTGCCTGCTCAGTGGCTCCGGACCCATCCAAGGTAGAGACGACCGCAGGATCTTTAGTTGAAGAGTTTTGCGGCATACTGGACTCCGAAAGGGTCTCTGTAGCGGCCTGAGAATCCACAAAAGCGGGCATCAGGGGCTGTGAAAGCGCCTCACTGAGGACCGGAGAACTGGTGACTAGCTTAATGGAAGCATCGTCAGTACGTTTGGACCTGTGCAGTCTGTCTCTCCTTATCTTTACGTTTTTTCAGATCATCTGCTGTCAGATGGCTTACCAAAGCCATATCGGAATTCGAGGACTGTAAGAGAATATCTAGCTAAAACAAGGGCCCGACGACGTATAGTTCTGGCATTGAACAAAGCGCAGAAGAGACAGCAGGGGACGTCGTGGTCTGGGCCTAAGCAACTGACGCAGTAAGAACGAAAGTCTCGGTATGGTATTTGCTTTCCACAGCGAGACAATTGTTAACTTTTTCTGACATCAGTTAGTGCAAAAAAAAAAAAAGGATCCCCAACGGGGTACTTAGCTTTAGAAGACTTCAGCTTTAATTCAGAAGATGAAACTCAGGTAGCGGCCGACCAGCAGTCATGCGAACTGCTTCTGCTTCGGGCTCCATGGCAAGAAAGACTGATGTAATGGTGTCGGCTGCCTTACTTTATACTACTGACGACCTGACGCAAGTCCTGGAGTGACAGCAACTGATGCAGAAATACTAAGACTCTGGTATTTGGGCCGGCAGAGGGCTACCCTGGCAGAGATAACCCAAATGTGATGACTGCAACAGTGAAACACGAAGAACATCTCTCTGGCAGTCAGGGATTCTGGGAGCAAAAAGCCCTGGAAGTAGGAGGCGTGGGATAGGACCTTTTCTGGGGGGGTAAGGAAGCCAACATTCAGTCTGAATGGATCCTGTGCCAAGAAAGATGCGATCTTGGGAAGGAACCAGAGAAGATTTCTGGTAACGGACAGTGAATCCTAGACTCTCCAACAGCGGCACTGTAAAGGAGAGGTTCTCCTGAAGGATGTCCGAGTCTGGAGGAGAAGGTCATCTAGGTATGGAAAGATCTGTATGCCCTGCAGCCTGCAGAAGGCTATGACAGGAGCTAAGCATTTCATGAACAGCCTCAGGGCTGTAGACAATTCAAAGGGCAAGGCACAGAATTGAAAATCTGATAAAGCAATAGCAAAGCAAAAAAACTTTGTGTATCGCAGATTAATAAGAATATGCAGATAAACATCTTTGATGTCCAATGACACCATGAAGGCCTGAGGAAGGATAAAAGGAGGAAAGGTAAATAAAGTTAACATATGAAAGTAATTATATTACTGTCCAAGAATGCAGTAAGGAGCTACAAAGGTATTAAACTAGACATGTCTTCTAATCAAAGGACCCTGTAGTTGCTACCTTGGATGCTAGAGTCACAACCACATCTGCAATGTTTAGCCACCTGTGTATGTAAGGTCAAACAGTTTTCACCACAGATTCCTGCAACCTACTTCAATCTTATCTTGCCTCTGGTCAAGTAGATTTCAAAAGATGAACCTTTAAAATAAGGTACCTAGCTTCCTGCTTGAGAGGACTGAAGAATGCCCTTCAGATATCACAACCAGTATGCACTGCTTTGAAAAGATATGAAGAGAGTACCAAGCGGCTACCTTCAAAATGACATGGGCACCAAAATCCACTGAAGAAGGCAGTGACAGTTGCTGCACACCTTGTGAAATTAGGTTCGACTCTTTCCTGCTGAACCCTGCCAAGAGACTTGCAACAAAAACTGCAATGTGCTAGCCATTTTAAAAGTTTATTTTACAAATGAGAATGTTTTTCCTGTAAAAAAAGGCAACTAGTTGGTCTGACTTTCTAAAGGTTTTAGCCTATCCAGGTTATCACCTCACTTGGCTATGCACAAGTAGAGAATTGCAGTTTCCTTTCAACACTATGCTAGGAACCAGGGAAAAGTCAGAAGTTGGGACTACTTTGCCAGGGCTATTTCAGTAATATCCTTTGGTATGTATGTGGGACTAGTGTACAGGGCCATTCTGCTTTTCTTTGAAACTGTAAGAATGGCTCCTTGCATAGAGTGCTTGGATTTCAAAGACTTTCCTAGCCAAGGTAACAGTAAACAAAACAGTTTTTAAAATCATAAACTGTAGAGGTAATGCCACAGCTTGCTCAAAGGGTGGCAAGATAATTTTTTCCTACAGAAAATTCAAGTCCCAAGCTGGAGCAACTTTTCTCTTAAGACTAAGGCTGAGGACGGCCTTGAGAAAACTGCCTGCCAATAGACCTGGTGTCTGTAAGATCTACAAGTAATTAGACAAAAAAGCTGAGAAAGGTACAGGCAGGGAAGCAGACGCTAAAAGCAGAAATCAACAGCTCAGACACTAAGAACTACTGGAACACCCAAGTGCTTTGTGTGCTAGTCCACCTTGGGAACAAGTAGATTTTTTTTTCCGTTAAGCTATGCATGACTTCTTAGTACTTGGCCCCCTAGCTTCCCACATATTTAGCAGGTCATTAGAGCAAAGATGCCAAAAAAACTAATAGTATCACCCCATACTTGGTACTCCCTACACTGTTTCAGATTTGCATGCTGAGGAAGCTGCAGACGTTTCTCTCTTGCCATGTAACCCATGTGGGAAAAACAGTGCTACCTGTGCTAGAAAACGCCAATTAGAATAAATAGCTGTGTAAAATCTTAAAATAAAAAGTGAAAACCAGTGCCAAAATTAAACTGATAAAACAACAAAAGGCACTCTGAAGGGCCCCTCCAAAAACGAGCAGCACAATAATGGGTAGAAGGCTTTATTACAAAGAAATGCAACACACAACACAAACCCCTTAACCAAATCACCAGCGTTTTCTTCAAAGACTTCGTCAGATGTGAAAATACATTTAAAACTGACTAAACGTTTATCCCAAAGCACAAACCAAACCCACCAATAAAATCCTGACTCCCAAAGACCAATCAAGAAGTAATTAGACCAATACATGTAAAAGCATCCATCTAAAAATAAATCTATATTTTACTTAAACATTGTTAAAAACAAGATACAAAGTGTAAACTAAATTTTAAATATATATCAATTGTAATTATTGTAACACTATATTATGATAAAACATTTAAAATTCACTTGCATTAACGCAAATAAAAGCAATTTCCTTTTCAAATACTTTGGCACCATCTAGTGGGCAAATCCTGTAAACACAATACTAATACACTAATTCAACTAATGGGTTCTCTCAGGAACAAGTGGGAAGCCTTGTGTTTAAGCTTCAAGACTGGGGCTAAAGAAACTGCATCGTTTAACCCCGGTGACCTACTGGCATCCAAAATTATTTGACAGTATAATTCTCTACACACTATTCTAGCTTCCCACATACCACCCCTAAAATCCTTAGGAATCTCCTCTAAAAAAAAGTGAAACTTAGCCAGAATACCACTAAGGTGATTTGTATAAAGCATTACTTTGGTTCTTAGTCCAAACAGCATTAATGTGTTTGTATATTCTCTTTCTTAGCTTTCTTTCAGTTTTTCCAACATAAAATGCTTGACAGGAAACACATTGCAATATGACCCACCCCACTACTCTCACATGTGCTATTACCTTTACCTATAATTCTCTTACCCCTCGAGTCCAAGAAAAAAAACCCTCCACATTACTAATATATGGACACTGTGAACACATACCGCACTTAAATGTTCCTTTCCTGTTCCTACCATGTTTAATTCCCATACCTTTACAACCTTCCAATGGATCCTTAATGCTCCTACCTTTCCTAATGATACAGTTTATGGGTGTAGTAAAATTTAATTTATGGTCTAAAATACTATTGAATTTCAACCATTTAATTTTCCATGATCTTCCTAATAACAGAATCCCCACTAAAATCTTTCACAAACATATCTTCCACCCATTCTTTCCTCGTCCACATGGGTACCCTCATCCACTTAGTCATTTGCAAGGGTAGTGCCACTAATACCCAGAACAGGGGCAAATTTGTCTTTCCCATTCCTCACTACCTCACAACATACATCAGAACTTAGATTATTTGGGTAACCTCGATCAATAAACCTGTTTCTTAAAATGTCACATTCCCTAAAACTCATTCTCATCTGAGGTTATCCAGCTAAATCTTAAGAACTGCCCTTTAATTATACCCCTTTTCTGATGAAATGGGTGTGCACTAGTAAAGTGAAGAATGGAATTAGAATAAGTTTTCTTCTTATAAACTTTTGATTCATATTTACCACCATCCTTACTGTGACATCTAAATAACTTACTTCACTATGACTAATGCTATAGGTGAACTGTAAAAATTTAGGACTCTCGAGAATTTTTTAGAATTTTTTCAATATATTAAACTTTCCTGTCCAAAAAATACAAATATTGTCTAAAACATGCTTGTACAATATCCAACAATCCTTATATTGGCTATTAAACTTCTCCTCCCAAATAGACAAGATCAAATTAACATAAATTGGAACAGAACTTGCTCCCACAACCATTCGACTAATCTGTTGAAAAAATTCTCCATGGAAATAAATAAAATATTTTTTTTTAAATCAGTTCAATAAGTCGTAAACATGTATTGAACTCATTTGGAGTTAGAAACTCAGCCTGCCTCAAGGCTTCCTCAAACCACTCAAGACCTTTTTCATGTGGTATTGAAACAAATCAACAATATCAAAAATTATAAACTTAACCTCGTCCCTAAATACCTCCTGTTTGACATTCCTCAAAAAGTCCCAAGAGTCTTTCATAAATGTGCTACCCCTCATAACCAGGTTAACATCCAAAAACCTGGCTAAGGGGGCAGTCACCAAACCTTCTACAGCTATGGGACAAAAAGGTGAGTCATAAATATTCTTATGCACTTCCGGTATCCCAAATATAGAAGGGACTCTATTTATTGTGCAAAAAAAAATCAAAAATATTCTTGTCAATTACCCCTTCTATTAGTAAATCATATAATGCAACAAATTCTTTTGTAAGCAATATTTATTTTGTTCATCGATACTCCAACATATTTGTTCTCATCATGTAATATTTCCAACATCTTAGCTTTGTATGTAATGCTATTCATAAAAACAATCCCACCCCCTTGTCTGGTTTCATAATTCTTAAGTATTTATTGCTCCTTAATTCGTCCAATAAATCCCTTTTCAACTTTATTCAAATTATGAGGGAACTTATCCTTACATACACCTTCTCTCAGTTCCCTTTCAACCATAACTTCAAAATTCCGCAACTGAGGATGTAGGGGTGGATTAAAATACTCTTCCTTTTTAAAGCTTCATCACCATTCAAAATCATAGGTTTGTCATCAAGCAAAAGGTGGAGATTTCTTTCTCAAAAACAATTTTAAATCAATAACAAGCATACTAAAATCATATTTTTTAGCTGGGACAAAATTTAGACCTTAATTTGCGTCTTTCGGCTTTTCCCGGTTAGGGGTCGCCACAGCGGAACTCTGGCCCGCTAATGATTGGCAGTAGATTTTTACGTGCCGAGTTGCCAGCCCTGACGCACAACCTTCAACGAAGGTACGCCCATTCACGCATGTCTCCACACAGAAGACGCTCTATCTGAGAATCGAACAGGACAACGTCTTACTGTGAGGCGACAACGCTACCGCAGCACCACCACCGCAGCAAAAATTTTCATTCACCTCAACATCACTATAATTAAAAATGTTAAAGCCCTTAAACGTTTACTTAATCCCATCACTGTGTATTAATTCCAGGTGTGGCCTTTCACTTAAAACCTCCCCCTGCCCCCCCCCTCCTTCTGTCCTGTTAAAAGGAAACCAGATTGCTGGTTCCTTATTCTTTCTGACCTCCGGGGGGGGGGGGGGTGACGACTCTAAAGGGTACTGAATAGCTGGGGGGGGTTACCAGTCTCTCTTTGTCCGATACTCTAGTTCAGAATCTCCATGGTCATAGTTGCCATTATGATTTATGTGTCCAACCATCCTGGCATTACAAGATTCAGTATTCCATTTAGTCAAATAATTGTTGTTGGATCTGGGTCTGGAATAACTGCATTTGTTCTCATTCATACTTGTCCTTCTCTAATTTTCTTCTTTAACTATTTAATATATTGTTACATTTACTATCTGATTTCTAACACCAAAATATCTTCTCTTATATTCAACTGAAAACAATGTCATTAATAATACATTCATTAACCCTTTCAATATGCTAAAATAAAGCACTCGTCATTTTCATTTTGTCTAGTTATGGCCCTCATCAACTCAATCTCCCCACTTGTCAAAAAGGCCAGTTAATTCTTTATAAAATACAGAGCCATCCTCCATATTGTTTGGAAATCTCCAAACTCTCAAACCTTTTGGTACAATAGATAAAGTAATACATTCCTTAAGTTATGAATTGTCTACGTACAGGGTCGTATATTTGTACATTACGTCATGCAAGTTTAACATAGTCACCGTAAGAGCATCCTTAAATCACATTTGTCTGTTGTAGTATCATTAAAATTAACTTTTCTCCCAAGTGAAGCCCCCAAATTACTCCCATTTATTTCACTGCTAATACAGTCACCTTGTCTTTGTTCAATAAGTCCGGTTTCTTCATTTGCAACAATGTCCATTCAGAATCAGAGCTTCCACCAGTTCCTTTGACAAGGAGATGTGGAAAACCATTGCAACCTTCCACTACTCAACTCGTTAGGCTCCTTAGTACTACCAGAGTTACTTAAAAGTAATCTGGAGCCTTGCGTTGATGCCATATTCATCTGAACAAACGCTTGCCGATTCCCAGGAAGCAAGGAACTGTGCATCACTAACGAGTAACAAATCGGAGTCAGAAGTTCAACTAACTGGGCAAGCTGGCCAACAAGCTTTGTGAAATCACCATTGTCACCGCCTGTAAACCCGGAAGCTCCCGATGGGCACGGAGACCATTCAATCTCCAAGAAAATCTCCAAAAACAATAAAAAGTGAAGACCAGTGCCAAAATTAAATTGATAAAACAAAAGGCACTTGGAAGGGCTCCTCCAAAAACGAGCAGCACAACAGGTAGAAGGCTTTATTAAAAAGAAATGCAGCATACAACACAAACAGCTTAACTGAATCACCAGCATTTTCATCAAAAAAACTTCATCAGATGTGAAAATACATTTAAAACTTACTAAACTTTTATCCCAAACCACAAACCAAACCTACCAATAAAATCCTGATTCCCAAAGATCAAAGAAGCATTTAGGACTAAGCTTAGAGCTGCTAGGCTTTTAAGAACATAACTTTTTCAAATAACTTTTTATTGATTAAAAAAAAAAAAAAAAAAAAAAGGACAATGAAACAATATGGCATGACAACACAATCAAGAAAAACAAAGTTAAGTACAAAGTGAAACAGGTACGTCATGAATATATACATTTATACTGTAGTCCTCTTCTATAACATAAGCTGCAAAAAAAAGGGGGGAACTATGTACAAGATTATCAAACATATCCAAGTAATTCTGTAATAAAAACAGTCATACAGGGAGGCAGATCAGAATATCCGAGTTAAAAAAAATAAATAAATAATGCATCTTGAACAATAGATCATACACTTTCTAGTCGTCCTGAAAAATATCAAAAAATATTTTCCAAATTTTCTAGTATATCCGCTTGTTAGGGTTAATGAAATTTTTTTGTGAAGATATGTATTTTATCGGTAAATTCTTGAGGCCGCACCAAAAAAGTTTAGTGCGATCTAACCAATTCCTAGTTATATAGAATTAGGTCAATAAGCATAGAGTGATGAGTACATGAAGCTTAAATTTAGGTAACCTAAGGTCAGTGACATTCAGGATTGCTAGTTCCCATGAATAGGGTTGCTTTTTGATCACCCATCTTTTCTAGTCTAACTTTGAGAGAGCACCAAAGTTTGTGTGTGTGACTACAGGACCAGAGAATGTGTATCAAGTCCGCTTGAGGAAAGGAGAAGCAAGGACATGATTGGAATTGAATTTGTTTAAAATACATGGGGCAAAATAAGTATTATTATCATTAATTATATATAAATCAACTTCTTAAAAGGAGAAAACTTAAGGGTTAATTCTATTCCTCTGATTTTTTTGGTCTTTACTGAGATTACTATTCTGTTGATTCCAGTAGTTGGAAAAAAGTACTACATTCTGATGCTTAGAGGCGATTAATAGTTTATAAGTGTTCGATATCATGTTTTTACTTCTAGATAGACATTTTTTGATTTCCAAAAGCAGCAGTAACTATTTCCAGTATTTGATTCATCTAACACTACCACTGTTAGGATTTCTCTGATTTGATGAAGTATGATAGTGTACTTCTGACCAAGCTTTAGCTCATCCTTAAGTTCACTTATTGATTTCTCCTTGTGTCTGTATATATCCCAAAACGGTGCAATCTCTTAAGGGGTAATCAAGTAAACTAATCATTTTATTTAACCTAATATTAGGGTTCATGTGGACTGATTGTAATAAGTGAAGAGTATTATCTAATTCCATAAACTTTATTGGATTCTGGAAGTCTTTAACCCTTTGCTTCATGGTGCTATTAATGGGAATAGTATTCAGGTTTTTAGGTGATAAGAAAGGTAAGGCTATAGGGTTAAAATTGTTCCTGATTACGTGTCTATGCCAGAGTTTGATCCATTGAGGGTACCATACATTATCCACCTGAGTGAACGTTGAGATTTGTATAACCCTGCTTGCACATATTATCAAGTAATAAAGACAAAAGTCAAGCAAACTTAGACCAGCTTTTAGTTTAGGATAGCATAGTTTCTGATAATTTATTCTAGCCGCCTTTGGGAATCATATGAACTTAGCCAGTTCTTTATTAGCCTTTTGAAAGAAAATATTTGGGATAATTAGATTTAAAGTATTAAACTGATAAAGTAACTTATTCGTACAATTACAGATTTGGACAGGGGGAATAAATTGAGTTGTTGCCATCTATGCAAGTCCTGTAAGATACCCGTCCATACCTTCTTGAGATTATTCTGGTACACAGACTGAGAAGTGTGGTCAAAATGTATACCCAGATATTTAAGGGAGTAGTTAATTTTGAAAGGGAATTCTGCGAACAAATATTCTTTATGACCTGATGGGTTTATGGGGAAAATCAGTGATTTCTTTGGATTTATGAGACAGTTCGAAACTTTAGAAAAGAGTCTATTGTATCAGCTAATCTCTTAATGTCTAAGATGAGGTGTTCAAAATATTTAAGTAATCTGCGTAAGCAGATAAACTTGTCGTGACATTTAAAGTTTTGGAGATGGAGTGAAATGTAATTTGGGATGAGAGAAGCAGGGGCTCGAGGTAGAAGTTAAAAAGATATAGCGACAAGGGACAGCCCTGTCTAGTTCTATTCAGTATTTGGATGGGCTTAGATAAAGTCTTATTAATATAAAGATAGGTATAGGTTTTACTGTACAGGTTTTCAATAATGTTGATCAGACTTTTAGGGATACTGAAATGAGACATGGTAGTGAATACGAATTTCCAATTTACCCTATCAAAAGCTTTGCAGGCATCAAGTATTAGCCCATATTTAGGGCTATAGTTTTTCCTGTTAAGATGCACCATAGCATCTAATGTTAGGGTATTGTCCCATGTTTGTCTATTCATCATGAAACCGGTTTGCTCCGGAGAGATTGTATGAGGCATGACTTTTTTCATTCTTTCAGCTAAAATTGGAGAATTTTAATATCTACATTTAATAGGGATATGGGTCTGTCGTTATGTGGATTAGACTCATCCAAGGGTTTTTTTTTTAGTATGAAAATTGTTTTAGAATTAAGATGATAGTTAGATAAACCATAAGTTTTAAAATGGTTGTATACTTTCAGTAATATGGGTGACATGGAAACTATAAAAGTTTTATAAAATTCTGAGGTGTATCCATCCAGGCCGGGTGCTTTCCATTTCTTTAGTCTTCCTATGGCATCAGTCACTTCTTGTAAAGCAAGGGGAGCATCTAGGAATTCCACATAATGTTTACTTAAATTTAGGGAATGTTTAAGAACATCACTTTAATAAGAACACAAGGCTTCCCACTTGTTCCTGAGAGGAACCTTTAGTTGAATTGGTGTATTAGTATTGCGTTGACAAAATTTGCCCACTAGATGGTGCCAAAGTATTTGAAAATGAAATGAATGTTAATTGCATTGAAGTGAATTTTAAATGTTTTTATCTTAATACATTGTTACAATAATTAAAATAATTGATATATATTTAAAAATTTAGTATACACTTTGCATATTCTTTTTAACAATGTTATTTAAAATATGGATATATTTTTTAAATGGATGGTTTTACATATTGCTCTAAATGCTTCTTGACTGGTCATTGGCAATCATTTTATTGGTGGGTTTGATTTGTGGTTTGGGATAAAAGTTTAAGTTTTAAATGTATTTTCACATCTGATGAAGTCTTTTTGACAAAAAAGACTGGTGATTCAGTTAAGGCATTTGTGTTGTGTGCTGCGTTTCTTTGTAATAAAGCCTTCTATCCATTATTCTGCTGCTCATTTTTGGAGGGGCCCTTCCAAGTGCCTTTTCTTTTATTGTATAAAATCTTACCATAACCATACGTGTCCTTTCTTTTCACTGGTGCTGTGTTCTTAACCTGAGGGATCTCCCACCTGAAGGCGACACGATGTCTGCCAGTCTACAAAAGTCTTACACTACTGTAAGGTATGTGGGACTTCTCATGTAGGTTGCTGTCGGACATAGGCCATAAAAGCGACGTACGCACATACCACCCTCAGAACTGAATGCCCAGGAGGAATGCCAGACTAAGGATATAGAAGGTCAGTACATCCAAGAAGAACAGTAGTCTGGGGAAGGAGGGAGGGATAGAATGATACAGTAGTGAAGAGGAGGACATCTATGGTTACGTTACGATTTTAACACAACTGTTATGTCCTTCTATTCACTTTCTGCAATATTCTTAACGTGAAGGAGACTGTCAAAGCTCAAGAAGGAAAGGATGAGGAGGGAGCAGAGCAGCTCTCAATGAAGCCATGTAAAATGGATCTGTAAATGCCATCCAGTTTGCAGTGCTTGGTAAAGGTATGGATAGAAGACCAGGTGGCTGCTTCAGGGATGGCACTGTTACCTAGGCCCATGAAGAATGCCTTAGAGGAAGCCACAGCCTGATAGAGTGGGCTTTCAGGTTCCCATTATCAAAAGATAGCGTAATCGACCAGCCAAAACATCGAAACTGCCGCATTTCAAAGTTTGAATTGTGGGATCACAGTACAGTGAAGATTGGGATATTTGCCTTTTCCTCACTGTTGTGCGATCTCTGAGTTGGAATATATATTTAGCGGGGGGGGGCCCAGCCTCCCACAATAAAAGTTTTGAAATGTAGCCATTTCGATGTTTTGGCCATTCGATTACGTTATCTTTCGATAACGTAATACGAACCCGACTTTCATGGCTGAAGGGCGTCTCTTTACATGGAGTGGGTAAACAAAAGCAAATAGTCTTTGAAATCCACGAAATAGTCTGCTTGGAAATGGGTAAACCCGGAGCACCGAGATGAAAGTTCACAAACAGCTGATCAGACTTCCAGATCAGCTTTAGTCTTGTCCAGGTATAACCTAAGTTGTCTGTGTACATCTAAAGAGTGTAATACCTTCTCACTGTGGTTTTGTGGAGAAGGGAAGAAGGTAGGTAATCGGATGAATTGGTTATAATTCATTAAACACTTTTGGCATAAAAGAAGAATTTGTTCTCAAGGATACTCTATCTTTATGAAATACCAAGAAGGGAGGCACCACCATAAGGGCTTGAAGCTCTGACACCTTTCTGGCTGACATCAGACAGTTTTCCAATAGCAATGTTTGATGAAGGCTGAGCGTGCAGGCTCAAAAGAGGCCAGAATTAGTTTTTCTAGGACAAAAATTAAGGTCCCAAGGAGGAGGAATAAGTTTCCTGGGAGGTCTAATGTGAAGGATGCCCTTAAGGAATTGTATCACCTCAAATCTGGATACTAGAGGTGGAAAAGAGGCAGACAAGTTGGAACAGCTGATGTGTGCTTTGACACAGGAGTAAGCCAAGCCAGCAGACAGCAAGTCACACAAGACAGACAACCACTGGGATTCCCACTGTCAGTGGGCATTGGTTCTTTGGGAGACAACAGAGTGAAAATCTTTTCCACTTGGAAATGCAAGATTTTCTACAAAACCCTGAGCATGCCCTATGAGAAATAGGTGTCTGAAGGGGATCAGAATCCTATCACACAGTGTCAGCTGTAGTGTTGACAGGTGTGGGTGTACTAGGGATCCTCTTGTTCTGTGTCAGTAGGTCCACTCTGGGATAACTTCTGGTAATGGCGCTTGGCTAAATGTAGAAGTAGAGGGAACCAGTGCTGTCTTGCCCAAAAGGAAGTCACCAGCAAGATTTCTGGTTTGTCTTGGCAACCTTGAACAGGACCTTAGATGAAGGGGAGCGAATGCATACAAGAACATTCCTTTCAAAGAGGAGGAGAGGATGTCTACTTCCAAACCAGAGGACTTGGGACTCTGGCACAAATTTTGGAAGTTATCTGTTCGGGGGGGCAAAAAACTATTTAAGGGACACCTCACTAGTGGATTATACCCTGTGGAGCATCGATTTGTGGGATTGAGTCAGATCATCTGCCAAAGGAGCCAGCCATAGATTTTGGTTGGATAGAATGTACACTGCCTGAATAGTCATGTGGTATTGAGCCATAAATTCCCATACCAGAAGAGCCAACCTACACGTGAGATAGCATTTGGTCGTCCCCCCAACCCCCACCACCACCACTTATTCACATAACAGAGGACTGCCATGTTGTCTGTGAAGAATTAAAGACAGCTTGGGCAAAGGAGAGGTTGAAATGCCTGTAGACCTAGTAGCAATGCTTGCATTTCCCTGTTTATGTGTTCTGATTTTTGGGAGGGGGTCCAAATTCCCTGAACTGTGAATTTGCCCAAGGCCACTCCCCAGCCCATGGCTATGTCTGTGCAGAGTTCTAGGGCTGGGGTGAAAGGATGAAGGAGTGGACCTGGACTGAGGTTTATATGATGTATCCATCAGCGCAGTTCCCTCTTTAGGTAGGAAATGAGGTGGACTTGGAATTCTAGTGGGTGAGAAAGCTGGGTCCACACTGATCTGAGAAATCACTGAATGTAGAGTTCTGCCACTGGTACTATGGGAATGGTAGAAGCCATGAATCCCAATACCCTGAGGAACTCCCTGGCCATGATGTGAGTTAAGGGGAGAAGGAAGTGAAAGAAGAACCGAAGGTCCTGCACCCTTTGAGGTAGAAATGACACTCAATGTCAGTCTGTATTCGACAAACAAGAATATGTTCATGATGAATCCCAGTTTTCAGAGGAAGGAAACAGTGGTCTCCAAGTTTTGGAGTAGTGTGTGAGAATTTGGGACCTGTAAAAGCAGATTGTCCAGGTATGGGAAGATCTGGATGCCCAAAAGTCTACAGTGTGCAATCACTGGAGACAGGCATTTTGTGGACACCCCAGGTGCTGTAGAAAGACCAAAGGGCAAAGCAGAGAATTAAAAATGCCAGAACCCACAGAAAAATGTAACACTTTCCTGAACCTGGGGTGAACGGGGATGTGAAGGGTAAGCATATTTTATACCTAGAGATGCCATGTATCCCGGGGAAGGATAAGAGGGAATAATGTTTGGGGTGCTAACATTCTGAAAGTAGGAACCTTTAGGAAGGTGTTGAGATGGAATAAATCCAGTACTGGTCTTGAGAAGCCATTCATTCTGGGTATCAGAAACATTCCTGAATAGAAGCCTTTTCCCCTTGAGGGCTGCTGCCTTGTCAATTAAGGCTGAATTGTCTAGTGATGCTTTCATCAACTTACGATTTGAAGTCATCCAGAAGGGGCTGCAGCCTGAGCCAGAGAAACCTAAGAAATGAACCAGTAGCAAATGCCCTGGCACAAGCCTCTACAGCATCATAGCTGCATTTAATGGAATGTTTTGCTACCTGGGAGGAAGCTCCCAGGAAATATGCAGCCAAGGTTTTTATGTCTGAATCTGGAATCTCCACCATGGCACTAGATGCCAGAGACAAAAGCTCTAAGGAGTACTGTGTCACGTGTCTGGTAATTAATGGCCCTGAAAGCCAAGGTGGCAGATGTAAAAGGTCTTTTTACCCAGTCTCTCTAGGGTTCTACTCTGTCTGATGGAGTAAGATTAGAGGAAGGAAGCATTCTAGGTTTTTCTGTAGGTAAAAAATAACTGCTGGGTCTGCAGCAGCGCATCTGAAGAGGAATTTACAGTCCTATTTACAATGTAGAAGCGGTCTGGCTTCTTGGGGGCCAGGGTCTGAGAGTCTGGAGTTTGTGAAGCATTGCGAAAAACATCCAGAAATGCAGGATGCAAAGAAGGAACTGCAAAGGGGCCAGGGACATCAACTTGCAGTAGCTAATATCTTTTCAGAATTTCAGAAATTTGGTAAGTATCCCATTTGAAATATTCTTCCATTTTCAGGAGAGTTACACTTGAAATAAACTTTGAGGAAAGGCCTGCCAATCTGAAGGGGCCTCTCTGGTAGGGTAAAAATGCTTAGTCTTTTGTTTTTTCTTTGCAGGTGAAATGATCCTAAGAAATTGTCCGAAGACCAGACATAGGCCTAACACAGTCAAATGCATCAGACTAACTCTTTCTCTTGCTTGGGTGCAAGGTGCAAGGTGCAAGGTGCAAGGTACCCCCCCAGGATCCTCTGTACTTTCAAACCCAAGTTCCCCTACAACATCTTAGTCGGACGTCTGTTCAACTTCCACAGATGTGCTTGCGGCCGAAGCCAAGACGGACTCAGAACTGGGCTCGGCCTGTGAATCCATGCCTGACGTTGGATGAACCTCCAGGTTGATAATCACATCAGGAGAAAAGTACAGTTGTGTACACTTACCATAAATGTAGATGTTAGAGTGTATTCACTGTTGCAGTCATCACACTTGGGTTATCTGTCTGCAGGTAGCCCTCAGTCAGCCCAAATACCAGAGACTTAGTATTTCTGCGTCGGTTGCTGTCATTCCATGTCTGACGTCAGGTTGTCAGGGGTATAAAAACAGGCAGCCAACACCATTACATCAGTTTCTTGCCCCAAATGTCAGGAGCCCCCCCAATAGGGAGCTAAGCTATGGTGGAAAAAATACCACCAGTATAAAGTAAATACCAATACCCCTGCAAGGGGTAATATACACAGAGAGGAGTGAGAGAGAGATTAGGGGGCTGGAAGGAGGGAAACCAGGACTGCAACAGTGAATACACTGGAACATCTACATTTATGGTAAGTGTACACAACTGTACTATGTTCTTCATGTTTCACTGTTGCAGTCATCACACTTGGGTTGATTCCCAAAGCTGTAGAAAGGGTGGGGGCAGTAGAAGTGTTTGGGCTGGCTAGTATGCCCTGCAGGACTGCAGTTGCAAAACCCGCCCTGGACTTGGAAAATATAGGCAGGTGGTAATGATTGGTGAATGTGTACAGAACTCCAAGTAGCAGCCTCCGGAATGTCCCTGGTAGGGACTCCCCTGAGGAATGCTGTAGAGGTAGTTCCCTAGTGGAATGTGTTTTGACCCCTGAGTGGTTGGTTTCCCATGGTGTTTGTAGCCAAAATGGATACAGTGTGCTACCCATTTGGAAATTGTCTGTTTTGAAATGGCCTTGCCCTCTGCCCCTGGTGCAAAACTGAGTAATAACTGGTCAGATTTCCTGAAGGGCCTAGTCCTATTCCGGTATAATCTGAGCTGTCTGTGCACGTCCAAGGAGTGTAGGATCCTTTCCCCTTTATTTTGTGGGTTAGGAAAGAAGGTTGGCAAATGGATAGATTGGTTGAGAGTCACACTGGATACCACTTTGGGCATAAAGGAAGGAGTTGTCCTGAGGGAGACCCTGTCAGCATGAAAAATAACGAAGGGTTCCCACTGTCATAAGCTCAGACACTCTTCTTGCTGAAGTGATGGCCAGGAGCAATGCTGTTTTCCATGAGAAAAATTTTAAGTCTGCTGATGCTACAAGCTCAAAAGGGAGTAGTGTGAGCTTTTCCAGTACAAAGTTAAGGTCCCACGCAGGGGTGAGTGCTCTCCTTGGTGGCTTTAAGTTGTCTGACCCTCTAAGGAACTGTCTGATGAGAGGGTGAGAGAATAGGGGTGGCTCAGAGTTGTAATGAGCCAAGATGGCAGAGGCATGGATCTTAATGGAAGAGAAGGAAAGGCCTCTGTGGAGTCGATCCACTATAATCCAGGATTAGAGGTAAGGAGGGCAGAGTTGTGTCCTCTCCTTTAGACGGAATCCAGGAGCAATACCTTTTCCACTTATCAGCATAGGATCTTCTTGTACTGGGTCTTCTGGCTTCAAGAATGACATCCAGCACCTACTTGCTTAGTATGAAAAAGTAACCAACCTCTCTCTCAAAGTTAACCAGCAACCAGGATCCAGCAAGTAGTACAACAAAAAGAGCAGGTTAACACCACGATGATAAAACAAACCTTTATTAACGAAAAATGAGCGCTTTCGCATGCCCACAAACTGCACGCTTCTTCAGATGAATTATAACATCACAGTAAAGACATTCTCTTTATATATAAAAAATTGATTACTAAATGGATTGATTGAACCAATTGAATAATAATTAATCAATTATGCATTTAAGCATTTAAAAGGCTCATTCATTTAAAGCAATAGAATCAAATAACTGTGTGCAAAAACAGAACGAAAAAACATGTTTTTTAAGACATGGTTTTAAACCATAAAATCAATCATTTATATTTCATTACTATTAGTTCATCTGCCAGCAGGCAAATGTGATAAGAATTAATAAACAACTGAACACCTATATAGAGGACTAAGAATCTATATATATGACAAGCTTTACATTAGTATAAATCAGCAGAAATGCAGCATATCCAGCTTTCATAAAATGTATGAAATGTGCATGTCAATTGAAGTGCAAAATAATGCATATGATTGACAAGCAATAAAGACATTAAAAACATTAAAAGACTTTAAGAGTTGACAACTATAAGAAAATAGCAGCAATAATTGAAAATTAGCAGCAATGAAAGGAAATAGCAGCCATAGAAAGCAGCAGCAAAAGTATAACAATTAAAACATAAACAATAAACCAAAAATTATTATACACAGTAGTATAAAGGAAATACATCCTAATTCATAATATAAAGCTAAAATCAATATATAAATGAATACTAGTGAATGTTCAAAAACCATTAAATATAATGTATGATAAAGATATTAATATATATATATATATATATTATGATAAAATATTGGACCAGTGACAAAAATGATAATATTATATTTAGAACGACCTATTAATTCTTATTGATTATGTTAGCTAAAAAGTTCATTTATAGTCGCATCAAGATAATTATCAGTATAAATTCACCTTTTGTATAAAAACTATGATGATATTAATCATCAAAAAATCTAAAGAAGTGAAGATATATTGATATTATAGTATTAAATATATTAAGATATTAGAGTGATGACAAGAAGAATGTGTATGATAAGATATAAATATGGTATATATATTTATAATAAATAGATAAGTAAAAATGGACATATAAAATCTATATAAGTATAGCAAAAAATGCAACAAAAATATATATATGTGTCAATTTATATATATATCTATTTGCATGAAATTAATGATATTTACGTTTTTTTAAGGAAGATCTAATGCTAATATAACTATTTAGGCCAGGAAATTGCTGTGCCCGAAATCTAAAAATCCAGTCAAGTTCTAAGTTTTCTAAGTTATTGAAATTATCACCTCTTCTGTCATCACTCAATCTTATTTGTATCACCCTGAATTTAAAATTATGCGTTGGAAATTGTATGATGTGTTTTGAGAGAGCATTTTTTGTATCTGCTTTCTTTATGGCATACAAATGCTCCTGTATTCTCTCCTTTAATTTCCTTGTTGTCATTCCAACATAGAATGCAGGGCATTTTTCACATGTAGCCAAATATATAACATTATTATCTTCACAATTGGCAAAACATTTAAATTCAAATATAAATGGTAATTCAGGATGTACAAAATCTTTATCTGTTAAAATCCAACGACAAGAGCTACATTTTCCACATGGGTGAGTACCCGTGGGTAGCCTATGATGTGTCGTGTTAATTAATCTTTCTTTACATAAAATCCTTTTTAAATTTTTCATATTTTTATATGTAAAAGTAGGTCTTTCACCTATTATTCTTTTAATTTCATCATTAGTAGTCAAAATGGACCAATGCTTACTAATAATACTTGTTAAATATTTATTGTCACTGGTATAGCTAATAATGCATCTAACTTGTTTAGAATCTTGTCTAAATTTAGATCTGTAGAATACTTTCGTGACTTGTTTCAGTCCATTATTAATAAAATTCTCTTTTATAGTGGCCACTGTTCTTGGATTATATCCTCTATCTATAAATAAATGTTATAGATTATCAAATTCATCATTACGTTCCTCTTCATTTTGACATATTTTATACAACCTGGTAAACTGTCCTCTTACAATATTGTTAAAAATGAATCTCGGATGCATACTTTCATGTTGTAATAGCGTGTTTTTCCAACATTCTTTTCTATAAAGGGAAGATGTTAATTTTCCTTTTCCATCCTTTTTGATATGTAAATCTAAGAAATTAATATCAGAATATGAATATTCAATTGAGAATCTTAGAAACTCAGTGGTTTTTTCTAGATCATTAATAAAAGTTCTTAATTCACTTGGACTACCATCCCATATTAAAAGTATGTCATCTACAAATCTGTAGTAGGCAATCACCTTATAATAATCAGAATGTGTGAAAAGATCAGTAATTTCCCATTTATAAACTGCCAAATTTGCATAAGTATTAGCGCAAGGGGTGCCCATGGCAACCCCCCACTGCTGTATATAAAATTGGCCATTGAACATCATCACATTATTACTAAGGACTATATCAAGTAGAGCATTTATTAAAATCTTTTCATTATTATTATAAGAGGAAAGCCTATTCAATAAAAAGCTTATTGCTTCAAGTCCAAAAGCATTTGGTATGGCTGTGAATAAACTTTGAACATCTAAGGTGACCAGTAGATGTTTATCTTGAATTTGGTTAGGTAAATTGTCTAGACTATTTAATAACTGATAGGAATCTTTTAGGATGGTCGGAATACCATTAACTAAAGGTTTCAGTTTCTTCTCAATAAAAATAGAGATATTTTCTGTGACCCATTGATTTCCAACTACTATGGGACGTAGTGGCGGGGGTGTAATACCTTTATGCATCTTGGGCAGCCCCTTGATGTAAGGTATGGTTGGATGTTCAATAAATAGAAACTTATAAAAGTCATGGCTAACTTGTCTTGTTAACAATAAATCGTAAATATCTTGGTGGACTCCATATATTAATTTGTCAACCACTTTTAAATCTATTTGTTTATAAGTGTTATCATCTTGCAATAGAAGTTCCATATAGTACATGTAATCTTTTAAGTTTAAAATAACCATCCCTCCCCCTTTGTCAGCAGGTTTTATTATAATCTCTGAATTATTGGCTAAAGCATTCAAAGCAATTCTTTCATCTTTTGATATGTTATGAAACAGTGATAAGGATCCTTTTTTATATTCAGAATAGTGTTTGTATAAATCATTTTCACATGCCTTTATAAAACAGTCTAAACAAGGATGCAGAATAGGCGTAAAAATGCTTTTCCTTCTAAAACATTCAAAAGTGTTCTGTGAGTCACTAGCATTATTAGCTTGTGGTGTAGTTGATTTAAAAAACATTTTCAGAACAATACAACTTATAAAAATTCTTAATTCAATTAATATGCTGGATATGTTACCTACTTGTGCTGGTATAAAGCTTAGTCCTCTATTTAAAAGTTTATAGTCCGTTTCCGTTAACGTGGCGTTAGATAAATTAAATACTAAATTGTTCAATCCCTTTGCCGGCCCCTTTTGTTTAGCGGTTCTTCCGATGGTCTCCTTTTCCTTCTCCCCAGGCTCGTTGATCTTCCTCTTGTGTCTCTCCTTTGCTGAACCGGAAGCGGTAAAAAAGAATCTATGTTTGTTTGTTGTAGTTTGGGTTTCGCTCCTAGACCCAAGTGAGAAGTTAGAGCCATTTGGTTAGGAGGCGGTGTATTAATGTCATCTGAAAGGAATGGTCTATATGCCTGTTTGCTGACGATTCCGTACTGCAATCACTAACTACAGCTACATTGTTAGCACCAATTAAAGGGGAAATATCAGATACCTCATTTATAGATTGTTCACTATTCATGTTGGCCATTTCGGCTCTTCCCATTCTTTGTGTTCCTTCTCCCCGATTGAATCTGGACCAAACAAATACCTGACCACTGGCAAAGTCATTTTGGTCCCTTTGTAGCTTGCATAGTTTAATGACTTGTAACCTGTCTCCATAAGCAGTAACTTGACTGATGAGATTGTCAAGTTTAGTTGAAAACATTTCCCCTTTAAATCTTTTGGTGATGTCTTTGTATAACTTATCAGTCTTTTCAGTTAAATCATTTTCTATAGGAAGGAAATAGTCAATCAACAGTTTGATATAATTAAAGCTGAGTTCTAAGTTCATTTTTTGCCAGCTTTTAAGAAGTTCAGGATGGCTGTTGCCGTAGGACGGCATGCACAGGACCCTCATTCCTCTAGGGACCACTTTAAAGTGAAGGCACGCCTCCAGATGGCGGTGCTGCCAGATTAACCTGAATTGTTTGTATAGACTATTTTCAAGTTCTCTGTAAAGCGGGTTAAAGTCATTTAGTAGATTCACAGTACCTGTTTCATTAGCAGTGTTTTGTATCAATAAATCCACATCAAGCAATGGATTTACTTTTGATTCCATCAGGACGTTCCATTTCACATTCACTTGGGTTCTTTCGGGAACATAGTCAAGTTCTAGTGAAGAGCCTTCCATTCGTGTAGAGAGCCGATTGGCAGAAGAAAATGAGACCAGCAGTATGAAAAAGTAACCAACCTCTCTCTCAAAGTTAACCAGCAACCAGGATCCAGCAAGTAGTACAACAAAAAGAGCAGGTTAACACCACGATGATAAAACGAACCTTTATTAACGAAAAATGAGCGCTTTCGCGTGCCCACAAACTGCACGCTTCTTCAGATGAATTATAACATCACAGTAAAGACATTCTCTTTATATATAAAAAAATTGATTACTAAATGGATTGATTGAACCAATTGAATAATAATTAATCAATTATGCATTTAAGCATTTAAAAGGCTCATTCATTTAAAGCAATAGAATCAAATAACTGTGTGCAAAAACAGAACGAAAAAACATGGTTTTTAAGACATGGTTTTAAAACATAAAATCAATCATTTATATTTCATTACTATTAGTTCATCTGCCAGCAGGCAAATGTGATAAGAATTAATAAACAACTGAACACCTATATAGAGGACTAAGAATCTATATATATGACAAGCTTTACATTAGTATAAATCAGCAGAAATGCAGCATATCCAGCTTTCATAAAATGTATGAAATGTGTATGTCAATTGAAGTGCAAAATAATGTATATGATTGACAAGCAATAAAGACATTAAAAACATTAAAAGACTTTAAGAGTTGACAACTATAAGAAAATAGCAGCAATAATTGAAAATTAGCAGCAATGAAAGGAAATAGCAGCCATAGAAAGCAGCAGAAAAAGTATAACAATTAAAACAAACAATAAACCAAAAATTATTATATACAGTAGTATAAAGGAAATACATCCTAATTCATAATGTAAAGCTAAAATCAATATATAAATGAATACTAGTGAATGTTCAAAAACCATTAAATATAATGTATGATAAAGATATTAATAAATATATATATTATGATAAAATATTGGACCAGTGACAAAAAAGATAATATTATATTTAGAAAGACCTATTAATTCTTATTGATTATGTTAGCTAAAAAGTTCATTTATAGTCACATCAAGATAATTATCAGTATAAATTCACCTTTTGTATAAAAACTATGATGATATTAATCATCAAAAAATCTAAAGTGAAGATATATTGATATTATAGTATTAAATATATTAAGATATTAGAGTGATGACAAGAAGAATGTGTATGATAAGATATAAATAAATATGGTATATATATTTATAATAAATAAATAGAGAAGTAAAAATGGACATATAAAATCTATATAAGTATAGCAAAAAATGCAACAAAAATATATATATGTGTCAATTTATATATATATCTATTTGCATGAAATTAATGATATTTACGTTTTTTTTAAGGAAGATCTAATGCTAATATAACTATTTAGGCCAGGAAATTGCTGTGCCCGAAATCTAAAAATCCAGTCAAGTTCTAAGTTTTCTAAGTTATTGAAATTATCACCTCTTCTGTCATCACTCAATCTTATTTGTATCACCCTGAATTTAAAATTATGCGTTGGAAATTGTATGATGTGTTTTGAGAGAGCATTTTTTTGTATCTGCTTTCTTTATGGCATACAAATGCTCCTGTATTCTCTCCTTTAATTTCCTTGTTGTCATTCCAACATAGAATGCAGGGCATTTTTCACATGTAGCCAAATATATAACATTATTATCTTCACAATTGGCAAAACATTTAAATTCAAATATAAATGGTAATTCAGGATGTACAAAATCTTTATCTGTTAAAATCCAACGACAAGAGCTACATTTTCCACATGGGTGAGTACCCGTGGGTAGCCTATGATGTGTCGTGTTAATTAATCTTTCTTTACATAAAATCCTTTTTAAATTTTTCATATTTTTATATGTAAAAGTAGGTCTTTCACCTATTATTCTTTTAATTTCATCATTAGTAGTCAAAATGGACCAATGCTTACTAATAATACTTGTTAAATATTTATTGTCACTGGTATAGCTAATAATGCATCTAACTTGTTTAGAATCTTGTCTATCATACTGTCTACCTTCTAATTTAGATCTGTAGAATACTTTTGTGACTTGTTTCAGTTCATTATTAATAAAATTCTCTTTTATAGTGGCCACTGTTCTTGGATTATATCCTCTATCTATAAATAAATGTTCTAGATTATCAAATTCATCATTACGTTCCTCTTCATTTTGACATATTTTATACAACCTGGTAAACTGTCCTCTTACAATATTGTTAAAAATGAATCTCGGATGCATACTTTCATGTTGTAATAGCGTGTTTTTCCAACATTCTTTTCTATAAAGGGAATATGTTAATTTTCCTTTTCCATCCTTTTTGATATGTAAATCTAAGAAATTAATATCAGAATATGAATATTCAATTGAGAATCTTAGAAACTCAGTGGTTTTTTCTAGATCATTAATAAAAGTTCTTAATTCACTTGGACTACCATCCCATATTAAAAGTATGTCATCTACAAATCTGTAGTAGGCAATCACCTTATAATAATCAGAATGTGTGAAAAGATCAGTAATTTCCTCTCCTTTAGACGAAATCCAGGAGCAATACCTTTTCCACTTATCAGCATAGGATCTTCTTGTACTGGGTCTTCTGGCTTCAAGAATGACATCCAGCACCTACTTGCTTAGGCTGGTCACGGGGGAGAATTCAAGGAATAAGCCAGGCTATAAGATTTAGGGCTCGCAGTTGCGGATGCAAGACCTGTCCCCCCTGCTGAGTGAGCAGCGTCAGGCTCTGGGGTAGGTGCCAGGGTGGTACCGGTGACAGGATATGCAGGAATGGGTACCAGTGCTGGCGTGGCCGGTATGGAGCAATCAGAATTGTCCCTGGTATGTCCCTTTCTTATCTTGAGCAATATTCTTGAGAGAAGGGGCAGAGGGGGACGACAATGCACAGATTCAGAGCTTTACCCACTGGAAGGATAGGGTATCCACTTTCCAGGCCCTACTGTGAGGTGTCCAGGTGCAGAATTTGCTGAGATGGTGATTGCAGGGGGAGGCAAAGAGATCCACCTCTGGGGTCCCCCATTTTTGAATCAGAAGGCAGAAAAGCTCTAAATGCCACTTGAGGGTCTAGGAGATATCTGCTTAAGTTGTCTGCCAGTGAGTTTTGTTGGCCTGGCAGGATTTGAGCTTGCAGATGGACCCTGCATGTCCAAAGCCGTGTTCCACAGGGCCATGGCTAGCCTGTAGAGTGGGTAGGAGTGGGTTCCCCCCTGCTTGTTGATGTACCACATAATTGTGGTATTGTCGGTTTTTATTAGCAGGGGTACTGGTGGCAGCAGGGATCTGAAAGCTGTTAGAGCGTGCTGAACAGCTAGCATCTCTTTTTGGTTGATGTGCAGATGAATTTGACTTGGGCTCCAGTGGCCCTGAATGCACTTGTCATCCAGGTGTGCCCCACAGGCATAGTCTGATGCGTATGTGGTTAGGGTCTGGGCGGTGAGGAGTTGAGTAAGGGGCAGTCTCTTGTTATGGTTACATGCTGCTGCCCACCAAAGAAACTGTCCTTAGACAAGGTATGAAATGAATGACAGTTTCCTTGTCCTGAGAATGTTGGCACCAAAGACTTTTTAAGTACTACTGACGTTTCCTCATATGCAGTCTGTCATATGGAATTAGTAGGATACATGAGGCCATGAACCCTTGGGCCTGCAGGATTTTCCTTGCGGATAGCTGGGTTCTGGTGGCCATGTGAGTGAAGTAGTCTGTCAGATAGGCTTGATTTTCTGGAGTAAGGAATGCCACCTGGGATGCTGTGTCCAAGCTTGCTCCCAGGAATACAATCTTTTGACTAAGGACTAGTTTTGATTGCTTTTCGTTGATGGTGTACCCCAGGGAGGTTAGAAAGTTCTTTACAAATGTCAGGTGCTGCAACAGCATTTCCTGTCTGCCTGAATCAGGCAGTCGTCCAAGTACGGGTAAATTTAATTTTTCTCTGTTTGCAGTAGGCAATGGCTGGAGCCAGATATTTTGGGAATACTCTGGGAGCAGTGGATATGCCAAAGGAAGTGCAGAGAACTGATGATGCATAGATCCTGCCCTGAAGCGTAGATATTTCCTGCAAGAGTCTCTGATAGGGACGTGCAAATAGGCTTCTTTTAAGTCTAGGGTGGCTAATCAGGCATCTTTGGCCAGCATAGGAAGAAGCTGCTGCAGTGTGAGCATTCTGAGTTTTGGTACCAAGAGGAAGGTGTTTAGAATGGAAAGATCTAGAATTGGGCGCCAAGTGCCCTCTTTTTTGGGTACAAGGAAAAGTCTGGAATAGAACCCTTAGCCTATCTGTTCTGCAGGAACAGGCTGAATTGCCCTTATAGCGAGCAGTGATTGAACTTGGTTTTGTGCCTCTGCCCACTGGTTTGGAGGAAGGTCTGGGAACCCTTTTGAGGTTGGCAGTGAGTGGAAGTAAAATTTGTACCCCTGGGATACAATGATGATGACTCATCGGTCTTTGGTGATGGAAGTCCAATTTTTTGCATGATGGGCAAGTTTTCCTCCTAGGGGTACAAGCAGTTGGACAGAGGTGGGGAGTGGAGTTGAGAAGTCATTAGGATTTCTTTCCGTAGGGGAATGGCTTAGCACTGCCTGTTCTAGAAGTGAGCCACATCATTGCTTAGATCTCTGCATACCCTGAGACTTTAGTCTGGGGGGGTCTGTTACCCCCTAGATCTAGTTTGAGATGGCCTTGAGGGGGCTGGAAAGGACCAATGTTTCGAGGGGCAATGCTAGGAGGCTGTACTTGCAAGAAGTCTAACTGTCTGCATAGATTTAGCTTTTTCTCCCATCTTTTTAAGAACCTCTTCTGCTTTGATACCAAACAGATTGTCCTTGTTCAAAGGAGCGTCTAGTAATTTTGATTTGACAAGGTCTGCTCCTTAAGCCAAGCATGCCTTCTCAGTACAGAAACAGTGACTGCTGCCCTGCAAGATGCTTCTAGGGCGTCAAAGCCACATTGCAAAGCATAATACCAAACTGCAAGAATTCTGGATAAAGGACAGGCTCCAAAAGAAGCAGAACACCAAAACAAAGTAAATAGAACCTTGTCCACCACGGCTGGATATAAATGCTTTATTTAAAATACCAAAACGTAAGCGCTTTCACAGTCCCTATGACTGCTTCCTCGGGAAACAGTTAGAGACTGTGAAAGCGCTTACATTTTGGACAAGGTTCTATTTACTTTATTGTGACATTGCAAAGTATGCTTGCTGACTTGGCTTGAACACATAAGCTCTTGTAATTCTTTACTTTCTGCACATTCTGTAAAGGTAGCTATTTTTGCTTAATAAGTTCCATAATATGTTGTTAGTACTTCAGCATGTGAAACTGGCAATTCAAAGTGCTAATGGCGAGAGCTGTAGGTGTATAATTTCTTATCCCATCTGTCTAAAGCTCTGTAATCCCTGTCCGAAGGGGTGGGATTCTTAGCTGCATTTGCTTTGATACCTTTAGGCCCGTGGGAGATAAAATCTGGGTCAGCAATAGGATTTTTGAAAAGGAATTTGTGAGAGTCAGGAACTCTGTAGTACCAGTCTGGTTTCCTGGGAGCAGGAGGTAAGGTATCAGGAGTTAAACTGGATTCCATAAAGACATCATCCACAACATCCAGGACTGGGGGTATTGTTAAAGGCCTATGCTGTAGCAAATCTAGAAATTCTCAGAGTCTCTTTTTGGACTGAGGATAGTCTTGGCATTCCCAGTGGAAATGCTCTCTTAACGTATGTAAGGTTTCACCAAAAGAAAAATCCTCTAGAGAAGCAGAGGGAATGGATTCCTCTGCATCTGAATCCTCATAAGCAGATAAAGGCATGTCTTCATAATCAGATACCTCAGAGTCGGACTATTGGTCTGTTAAAGCTACTGGGGACAGGTCTCTTTCTCTTAGCAGGGGAAGGCTGACTTCTCCTAATCAGCATAAGGTCTTCTGTTATTTTAAGCATCTGATGTTGTGGCAAGGAAGCAGGTGCATGAGTATGGGTCGTCGCTTTTTTAGGCATAGCACATACTCCTGGCCTTAGAAGCTTGGTAGTTTTAGACAGAACTGAAGATGCGAAAGAAGTCAGTTTGTATCTAATATCAGTAGTGCGAATAACTTCCTCAGAAGCCGGTGCCTGCTCAGCAGCTCCAGACCCATCCAAGGTAGAGACATCCGCAGGTTCCACAGTCAGAGTCTTATGGCATACCGGACTCCAAACGGGTCTCGGAAGAGGTCTGTGAATCTACTGAAGCAGGCATCAGGGGCTGCAAAAGTGCCTCACTGAGTACCGGCGAACTGGCGGCTAGCTTAATGGAAGCGGCGTCGGCAGTTTTGGACCTGTGCGGTCTGTCTTTATCCTTACGTTTTTTCGTAAGATCGGTAGTCGGATGGCATACCGAAGCCATTTCGGAATACAGAGATAGAGAACGAAAGTATTTAGTGACAATAAGTGCCAGATGAAGAACAGTTCGGGCATTGAACAAGGCAGAAAACCTACAGCGAGGTACGTCGTGGTCTGGGCCTAAACAGGTGATGCAGTAAGAATGGAAATCTCAGTGTGGTACTTGCTTTCGAGAGGCAAGACAATTATCTTTTTTCTGACATCTGTAAGGGCAAGAAAAAAGGATCCCCAATGGGGTATTTAGCTTTAGAAGACTTCAGGATAATTCAATTCAGAAATGAAAACTCAGGTAGTGGCAGACCGGCACTCATGTGAACTGCTTCTGCTTCGGGCTCCTCGGCAAGAAAGATTGATGTAATGGCGTCGGCTGCCTGTTTTTATACCCCTGACTCTCTGACGTCAGACCTGGCGTGACAGCTACCGACTCAGAAATACTAAGTCTCTGGTATTCAGGCTGACTTGAGTGCTATCTGCCGGCAGATAACCCAAGTGTGATGACTGCAACAGTGAAACACAAAGAACATCGGACATTGGAGGTGCAGCTAAAGCCACAGGCAGAGGTTTCTTGGCCTTGTGGTTCACCAGTTATGCGTCAGACCCTGAGGTACCCTACATAAGCTTAGCTAGTAGATTAAGCCATTCAATCTCTAATTATATAGAAAGAGAGAACAGCCTGTTTCTAAGAGTCTTTCGGATGAAGAATTGGCAAATGCTACAGGACCTGTGGTCGCGATTAGGGCCTAAACAAAACGAGGACAAAGAATGGCTGTTATGTGGAATTTGTCTTCCACACTGGCACCCACCCTTCCTGCCTTCTTGGGTAACAACCAAAACAGGAGTAAGAGAAAAAATTCCCCACTTATCTTAGTAAAAGGCTGAATTTGCAAGCAATGAAACAATAAGACCAACGGAATGGCATTCTGACGGATAGTAGAAAGGTTGAGGATGGTACATGCATATATCGCTTTTATGGCCTATGTCCAACAGCAGTCTACTTGTGATGTCTCACCCAAGACTTTCGTATACTGGCTGAAGTCAGGTTGCCTTCAGGCAGGAGATCCCTCAGGTTAAGAATACTGAGGCAATTGAACAGAAGGACATCTTCTGGTCTCTTCCCTCTCCTCTTAACTTTTGAATTCCATGGCAGAACAAGGTATATGAAGAAAAACAGACAAACCCCAGCAGTAAAAAAAAAAAAAAAAAAAAAAAAAAAACTTAATGGCCTGTTTGGTGCACCACAGCAAAATTTCCCCAGTTGTCCTTTGTTCAGAGACAAACAGGTCCGTCTGGCACATACCACTTGCTCATGAGGCTCAACATACACAAGTCTAGCATCTATTTTTGTGGCTCTGCTGTGATCCTGCTTTAACTGGTCTGCCATGGAATTAGACTGTGCTGCCAGATAAGCTACTTTCAGAGGCATACTAAATTTCAGAGCCCATTCCCAAAACTGTGTAGCTAGCCTACAGAAATGGTAAAACTATGTTCTTTTTT
>NC_056739.1:433707340-433803498 GCF_019279795.1 Protopterus annectens
AAATAAAGCTTTAAAAAGGTGACATCAAGTGGTGCTACTGAACTACTGGCACCAGCAACCAGTGAGGTGGTTGTACAAAAGTCTGAAACAAAGGAGACAAACAATATGCATGGTGATTGTCTGATATTTGAGGGCCATGCAGACACCCTAAAACCTGAAACGTTTAGGCCTTTTTTTCTTACAGCGACCATAAGGAGGTGAATACCGTGAGAAAGACCTGGTGCTTGAAGCAGAGTACATTAACAAAGGTGCAGGTGGCACAAGCATACACTAGACAGAGTAGACCCACAAGAATAGGGATAAAGAAAAACTAAGCCAGATGAAACAAAGGCAGCTGTGGCCTCCACTGGTTAGGGCATAAAGTACTTATAAATAGCAAAAACAAACAGTCAAATTAATGTATAATCATTACACAATTTAACATATGCACAAGAATTTAACAAAAAGAATTGCTGCTTCATTTCAACTTACATCGCCTTTCATCATGCGGACTCTTGCTAACCACCATCCACATGGCTCATGTTCATTTGCTCTGGAGAAAACCTAAGTGAAAAAAATCAAATGCAGACGGTTAAAAATAATATCCCAGATACATGGAACAATATAAAGATCTAATGACAATAATGAAACCCATTTACTGACTGGACATACAATCCCTTTTCAAGGGAGACAAGGAAGCAATGCTCAAGTTTGCACAGTAATCATATGAAGGCTGGGGGGGGGGGAATCAAACCCTATGCAAGACGGAACTAAAGCACACAGATCTGCACTCTATTCTAGCTGCCAGACTACGAACATTAACAGCTGCATCTGTTGGTGTTGATATTCAGTCCAAGGCTGAACAAGAAAAGTTAATTATTCTGCACCATATTCAAGTGGAAAATAAACATGGCACTACACGTCAACTGTAAGCAAACATTCATGACAAGAACTCAAAAGTTCAACTGCACTTTGCTGTTCCCTATAGAAATAGTCAACTATAAGAAATTAAACTTCTGACTGATTGTTTCAATGATGGCATATTACCAACTTCTTCACAACCTTGCAATGGTATATATGCAAGGTATCAGCACAGAAGCAATGGAAATGTGATCAATCAATTAAAATGGCAGAAATCCTTCACAAGAATTATCCATCTCTGCATTCCTTCAATCAAGTTACAATAGGAACAAATTTTAAGAATGTTTTTCCTCAAAACTAATTTTTTGGAATAATCTCTAGAAACAATAAAAGTACTATACTAATCAGACTTTCTCTTGTGATTAAAATGCAAACAATGAATTCCATTTAGTTTAATTCCATTTAATTAGAGTGGGAATTGACAACTGTGCACCACTTCCAAGCTCTGCCCAAAAAGCAAAGAGGACATGTATTAGAATTGAAGAACCTCAATCCAAGACAAACAACAACCCTACTACCAGACAGGCATTTCTGTAGTGAAATACCAGCATAGTTTAATATGCTATTTAAATAATATATTCAGTATGTACAGTTAAGAGAAAAAAATTAATACACTAAAGGAGGGTAGAATGCGATTAAGTATAAGGTGGACAAAAAATCAATGAGATATGAAGGAGAAAATAGTAGCCAGGATGAGGTGGGTTTCACAGATCAGGCAAACATTCCTATCAGGAAGCATTTGTATTTGGCTTCTTGTAGGAATAATTTCTATTAAATGACCTCTGAATTACTGTAGGGAAAGGGAATACCATAATTTAACAGCAACTCTCAAGTGAGTGGGACTAACACAGTCAATCAGTGGTTTGTACTGTGCTTATTTGGAGTGTTAACTGATAAATCATCATTAGAAATGAATCCAATCAGGCATGGTGGGATTAGGAGTTAACTGGCAAAATGCAGGAAGGTGTTTTAAGTACAGCAGCAGCATGTAAACCTATGCTAGAAGGATTGTTCTGCTGGAAGCCAATTTGCTTTACTAAGTACAGAACAATGGTGTTTTCAGATGCAAGTGAGACGAAGCCTTCAAATGTTGCCAGAGAACCTGTAGGAAATTAGGCTCATTCTGGAGACGTGAGCCACAATAGGGAGACTGGATTTGATTTAGGCCTGGAGAACTGCTTTCCCTACAATTGCTCTACCTTTAAAGGGAGAAAAAGTGGAATATTTTACACGCCCAAGAGACTTCTGAATTAATGTTGGTCCATACTGAGGTGATATCAGATTGGTTAGACCACTGCCTAAGCTTTCAAACATCAATGTATGTGAAACTGGGTTTGGCATCTAAAGGTTCTTGGCTACTTTAACATTATGTTCCATTGATCTGTGACCATTAAATGTCTGTTTGGTACCGAAGGGCATCAGTTTAGTTTTCTTTGCATTAAGGGTGTTTGCTGCTAGACAACCAGCTGGACAGGTGTTGAAAGTCTCCCTTGAGACCATTCTTAACACAGCTCCATACTGTATCCTCTGTGGAGGCCCATGCCATCTGCACAGTTAACTATACTGGCATGTTGGAGAGGTTTAGGAAAGCTGCTGACAAACAAGAATTATGTGTACAAGATTGAACCTTAAGGAACCCCCCCTTGAAGAGATGTAAAGGGAGAGCTGCTGGAACCTATCTGGACCTTGAAATGCTGGTGCTTGAAGTTTGTGAACCAAGAAAGGAAGCACTGACTAATCCACAAAAGGAGAGTCGAGTTGACAAAGCTGTGATCAACAAGGTCAAAGGCTTTAGTCGGGTCAATGAAGACTACTCCATAAGTAAGCTTTTTTCTGCATTAAGAACCAGTATGTACAGGGCTGTCACTGCACATTTAGAAAGGATTCCATGATGGGGTGATAAAATTCTGTACAGTTTGAAATACTTAAGTTGGTATAAAAGCTTTTCCAATAGCTTGCCTAGGCAAGGAGGAACCAAGATGAGTTAAATCTTTCACTGTATGGTTCAAGTACTTCAGCTATGAGTTTGACAATGGCTTCCTTCCAAAGACAAGGTATGGTATTTGAAGATAGACAAGACGGTAACACTCCCCACTGTGCAAAAGTATTTTATACAATGAGCTGGAATACACCCAAAGCTTTTTGGGTTACAGCTAGAACTATCAGAAAAAGGTAAACCAAAGTAAAAATTGCACAACACAGAACTGAGATAACTAACTTACGCATTAAAATGTTTACAAAAATTAGTGCCGATATCAAATGAACCCAAAGCTAAGCTCAGTGTGTCATTAAGACACCTTATCACAATGCAATTTTTGGTGTTGCCTTTCATTTACTGCGCCACTGCTTGTACCGCAGCACATCGTTTCATTTAATTTCCATACAAACACTTTTATTATACACTTGCCAAATAAATATACAGAAAGTACAGTTGTGTACACTTACCATAAATGTAGACGTTCGAGTGCATTCACTGCTACAGTCATCACACTTGGGTTATCCTGCAAGGGGGTAGCCTTCATTTGGCTCGAATACCTGAGGCTGAATATTTCTGCATCAGTTGCTGTCGCTCCAGGACTGACATTGGGTCATCAGTGGTATAAAATCAGGCAGCCGACGCCATTACATCAGTTTTTCTTGCCCCAACTGTCAGGAGCCCCCAAATAGGGAGCTAGGTTATGGTGGACGAACACCACCAGTAGAAAGTAAATACCAACAATTCCCTTTAAGGTGAATGGAAGAGAGAGAGAGAGAAATAGACAAGGGGGTGGAGGGTGGGAAACCAGGACTGCAATAGTGAATACACTCTAACATCTACATTTATTTAAGTGTACACAACTGCACTATGTTCTTCGTGTTTCACTGTTGCAGTCATCACACTTGGGTTGATTCCCAAAGATGAAGAAAAGGGAGGAGGCAGTCAAGAAGACTGGGGACTGGCTAGGAAGCCCTGCAAGATTACAGTGGCAAAGCCCATCCTGGATTTGGAGAAGATAGGCAGGTGGTAATGCTTAGTGAAGGTAAGAACAGAAGACAATGTTGCAGCCTCCAGAAGCTGCAGAGATGGAGGTTGCCCTGGTAGAATGCGTCCTGACCCCCTTTGGGGGCGGTTTCCCATACTGTTTGTAGCAGAAATGGATGCAGTGTCCTATTCATTTGGATATTTATTGTTTGGATATGGCCTTGCCCCTGCTGCTAAGCTGACTAGCAATTGGTCAATTTTTCTAAAAGATTTAGTCCTATCCAGATAGAATCTGAGCTGTCTGTGTACATCTAGAGATGTCTTCTGACATATGTTTGAATGTTCTGCTGCCTAGAATGACTGTCACCACTTCCTTGATATTTGCGTTTTTTCTGACACACAAAATCCTCTGCACTAAGATTTCCCACACTGTCTCCTCAAGCAAAGTCCAAGGAATGCATTGTGAAATTCAGAAATACTGGTTCCACTGTTAAGGGGACACCTCTGGTTCGCACAAATGTCCAATCCACCAGGCCAGGTATTTGCTGAAGCACAGCAATAGGGGAATGCTGGACTGCTGAGAATGTGCTTACTAGCAAAACCTGCTTCTGAGATTCCCCTGCAATTTGTGTGTGTAGTCTTGTGTACAGCAAGTCATGCACTCTGGCTCTACAAAAAATGCTTTGTGCACCTGACCATCTTGTCAAAATCCTGTGTTAGGCACAGCATCCCATCTGGGATTAGTAAACTGTTAGTTTAAATCAAGAAAATTTCCAAGGCAGGTGTTTGCCTTGCTGCCTATAACAGACACTTTTGGAGGCTCAAAAACAGACTCGCATCCAAGAAGCAGGTCATGGTGTTCTTTAAAGCCCTATCTTCTGCAGATAACTGGCTGGATGAAGCAATCATCAGGTATGGATAAATGAACACCCTTTGTCTTGCAAAAAGACTAGTGCCAGGTACTTTGAACACCAAAGGTGCAGCAGACAAATCAATGACCATGGATGTGAACTGGCAATGCGAGACCCATGCCTCGAAACTTAGGAACTGCCTGTCCTTTGCTATATGGATGTGCAGACATCCACAAGATCATAAGGACTTGTGAGAAGATCACGGGCAGCAGACTTTGTACAATCAGCCTCTAATTTTAATCTTAACAACCAGTATGCATCTCCAGGACCCTTTTCCTTTTGCCAGTACACACACTCCTATCTATGGCTTCCTCTGCATTGAAGCTTTCTATATGCAGGGATATTAGATGCTGCTACTAACAGTTTAAATGTCCACGCAGTTTGGTCCTCTTTTAAACTGTAGTCTGCATCCAGTTTTATAAGCTGGAGTACCCACTGTGCTGAGTAATGACTTCCCCTACTCTGCCTCCAAGTACCTTACTAAATACGCGACCGATGGTAAGAGGATGGTTAGGTAAGGTTTCTGGAGGAGGATGAGAAGTGCTCTTTAGAATCACAGCTGTTCCTTTTGGATATCAGGGCTCTGGGGGACCCCAGTTCTGCCTTTGCTGTCAGTATGGCACTTTTTGGCTGACCTGCAGTTACCTTTTTGTCCTCTCTCTACCTTGTTTAAGAGGACAATGCTGGCTTTTACTTGGGTAGTTTGACAAACTCAAGAAGAGATGAATGAAAAAAGTGCTAGACAGACTTCATAGCTTTCTCATTCTGCAGATTCTTAAGCACCTTCTCTGCAGGGGATCTAAAGAAAACCTCTTTGTACAGAGGAGCATCCTGCAGCTCTGACATTAAGTGCTCTGGAAGGATCTGAGACCTCAACCAAGAAAAAACACCAACAACCAATCTGCAAAGATTAGTTGTGTAAAATCTTACCATAACCATAGGTGGTGTTCTCATCCATGTTGCAGTATTCACTAGTGGGATCCTCCGCCTCAGGCGACCCGAACGTCTGTCTCCTATGCCAAAGCTTAAGCCTGGTTGCGGTCAGGTACATGGGATGTCACATGCAGGGTCATAAACCATGGGCCATAAATGTGACGTCTGCACACACAGACCTCAGAACTGACTGCTCAGTCAGACAAACAGGAATGATGCCATCCAGGCTGGGAAAAGGTCCTAAAGGGGGGTAGGAGGGAGGGAAGGAATACTGCAACATGGAAGGAGGACATCTTTGGTTATGGTAAGATTTTACACAACTAATCATGTCCTCCTAATATCATGTTGCAGTATTCTCACTAGTGGGAGTGTACCACAGCTCTAGCAGGTCAAAGAGTTGAGGAAGAGGTAGCAGTCTCCAGAAAACCATGGAGGATGGCTCTTGCAAATCCTGCCCTGGCTCTGGAGATGCTGTCCAATTTATAATGCTTGAAAATATGTACAGAGTGGCTGCCTCTAGGACAGCAGCCGTATCCAGATCTTTCAGGAAAGCCCCTAAAGAGGTCACTGCTCTAGTAGAATGTGCTTTAACAGTGTGTGTAAATCTTTATCATGGAAAGAGTAACAGAAGGAAATGGTTTTGCATATCCAGGAGGATATTGTCTGTTTGGATACAGCTTTCCCCTGGGCCCTGGGGTGAAAAGATACAAAGAGTTGATTGGTCTTGTCCAGATAAAACCTGAGTTGCCTGTGAACATCAAGGGAGTGGAACAACCTCTCACTGTCACTCTGTGGTGTTGGAAAAAAGGTGGGTAACTGGATAGATTGGTTGAAGGACGGTACATTGACAACTTTGGGCATAGAGGGATTGGTACGAAGAGTTACCCTGTCCTTGTGGAAGATAGTGTAGGGTGGGGTGGTCATGAGTGCTTGCAGCTCAGAGACCCTCCTAGCTGAAGTAAGGGCTACTAACGAGACAGTCTTCCAGGTACACATCTTTAAAGAGGAAGAAGCTGCTGGTTTGAAGGGGCCCTTGGTAAGTTTCTCCAGTACATAGTTCAGATCCCGAGGAGGGGAGAGTTTTTTTGATGGTCTGATGTGGAGAACTCCCTCAAGGAAAAGTTTCACCTCCAATCTAGACAATAGGGGTGGATCAATAGGTAAAGCAGGCTGAAATGGCTGATAAATGGACTTTCACTCGAGTATGAAAGTTCTCATTTAAGAGCTCACACACACACACAGGCTATGACTAGAGGAACCTCTGCTTGGAAGGGGTCGCGTTGCCTTTGTAGACACCAACTGGAAAACTTTTTCCATTTTGCATCTTAGGATCTCCTGGTAGTGAGTTTCCTGGCCTCCTGCAAGACGTAATATGTCCTCAGAACAGAGGTGTCTGAAAGGGATCAGAAGTTTTTCACTCACAGGGTAGGCTGATGGTTTTCAGATGAGGATGAATGTGGGATCCCTTCTATTGTGTAAGCAGGTCTACCTTGTGATGCAACTTCTGGCGATTGCCCTTAACAAGAGATAGAAGGGGGAACCAGTGCTGCCTTGGCCAACAGGGGATCACCAGCAAGATTTTTGGTTTGTCTTTCTGGGTCTTTAGTAGGACCTTCTGAATGAGTGGGAAGGGGGGAAAAGGCATAAAGGAACAGCCCCTTCCAAGAAATTGAAAGGGCATCCACTTTCCAAGTTAGTGGTGAGGGGACTCTAGCAGAATAGCTGAAGTGGTCTGCTCTGAGAGGATGCAAACAGATCTATTTGTGGGGTATCCCATCGGTGGACAATGTCTAGCAAAACATCTGTGTAACATCCATTTGTAACGTTGAGGAAATGATCTGCTGAGGGCATCTGCCTGATGAGTGTCCTGAGATGAGATGCAGACTGTCTGCAGTGCGACACTGCACTGGGTGGCCAACTCCCATGCCTGTATTGCTAGCCTGCACACTAAGTAGGATCTGATCCCCCCTGTGTGTTGATGTACCACATGACAGTGGTTGTCTGTGAAGATTTGAAGGGGACCTGGTTGTATTAGAGGGAGGAATGAAGGTCTTGAGAGCTAAGAGGAGAGCAGTCATTTCCCTTACATTGATATGTTTTCTCTGGAGGGTGGGCTTCCACTGAGCCTGTACCCTCAGACCATTCATAGTGGCCCCCCACCCTAGATCCAAGACATCCATGCGCATGATTTACACTGGTTTGGTGGGTTGCAGAGGAAGGCCTGTGTTCTGGCTTATTTGTAGTATCTATCACCTCAACTCTTTCTTCAGGCAGGGTAGGAAAGGCACCTGAAATTCAAGGGGGGGATTGTGTTGGGACCAGACATTTTTCAAGTATGACTGGAACTTCATGTGCAACCGGCAACATACGAAGAGTAGCTGCCATGAAGTCTAGAAGACAAGAGGAATTGCCTGGCAGAGATGTGGTTGACAAGCAACTCCTGGAAGAAACGGTTCAGGGAATAGACTTTGTCTTGAGGAAGGAAGGCCTTCATCAAGTCTGTCCTTATTCTGCATCCCAAGAAGGTTTTGTCTTGGGAAGGAGTGAGGGAGGATTTTGTTAGGTTGAGAGTAAACCAGAGACTCTGAAGAAGGGACATAGTGAAATGTAGGTGAGTCTTGAGAATATTTCCTTCTGCTAGAATGAGGTCGTCGTCCAAATAAGGGTAAACATGTATGTCCTTTGTATGGCAGTAAGCTACTGTTGGGGCTAGACATTTTGTGAAGACCCTTGGTGCTGTAGATAAACCAAAGGGCAAGGCACTAAAAGTGTGAAGATGGCAGAGCAAAGCGTAGAAATTTCCTTTAGTCTAGGTGGATGGGGATATGGAGGTATGCCTTCTTCAGGTCCAAAGTGGCCATGAAAGCTGGGTGGCAGTAGTGGAAAGAAGAGTTTGAAGGAATAGCATGCAGAAGGAAGGTGCCTGCAAGAAAGGGTTTAACAGGGACAGGTCCAGAACAGGTCTCTATGGGCTGTCCTTTTTGAGGACCAGAAAGACTGGAGTAAAACCCTTGACCCTCTTGGCCTGTGGGAACCCTTTCTATGGTGCCTTATGATAGTAAATCTTGGATGATCTGGGGCATCCAGTGCAGCAATTTTTTTTGGAGGGAGGGCTATTCCTCGATAGTTTTCTTCCTGCCAGATCATAAAGTACCCTTTTTCCACTACTGATAAGACCCAGTAGTCTGAAGTGATATGTTGCCAAAGTGAGAGAGGCAGGTGGAGGGGGGAAGGTGATTTAGGCAGTCACATTGTTAGGTCTGTCTGGAAAAGGCTGCCTTGGGGTGGACTGGAAAGAGGCAGTCCTGGGGGACGAAGGTTTTTAAGACCCCATCCTGTGTTTAGAGGAAGAGGAAGGAGCAGGTGCTTTCCTAACAAAAGTGGGATTAGCAGGGTAGTTCCTACAGAACTCTGGAACCGGCAAGACCAATAGGTGTTTGAAGTCCTGAAGTTCCTTGCTTTTTCCTGCAAGCTATTCAAGAGTTCTGCAGACTGCTTGCTAAAAAGGAATTTGTTGTCTGGGGGGCATCTAAGATCTTGTTTTTGAAAACATTAGAGAGGGGTTGTAGTCTGAGACAGGAATACCTGCACAGTACAGAGGCTGAGGTAGCTGATCTGGCTGAAGCCACAGCAGCACCATAGCCTCATTTAATAGAATGTCTATCAACTTGTGCTGCTAAGTAGCGTTTAGAGGCCACCCGGAGTTTGATAGGTGAATCAGGTAAAGAGGACAGTAATGAAGTTGCCCATGAGACTAGGTCCAAGGCATATTTAATCATGTGCGTCTGGTAGTTAATGGCCCTAAAGGCCAGGGTGGATGAAGTATAAATCTTTTTTCCCCAGTCTGTCCACTATGCTGTCCTTGTCCAATGGCAGAAGGAAGGAATCTTCCTGGATTGCTTATCAGGAGCCACTGCAATGACAGCTGGGTCTGCCACAGGTGGCTTAATGAGGTACTTGTTGTCATCAGGAACTTAAACCTATCTGGCCTTTTAGGGGCTGGAGGCTGAGATTTAGGCGTCTTGGAGGCTAAAGCAAATGCATCCAGGTAAGTTGGAATCACAGGGGGAATTAGCAGAGGAAGTTGAGACTATCTGAAGGAGCTCAAAATATCTCTTTTGCACCTCGGTCATCTGAGTGGCATCCCACTTGAAGTATGCCCTCATCTAGGCGGTTTCCCTTAATCTAATATCTTCAGGTGGGGAGTCTCCTTCCAGGAAGACTGCCAGGAGAGCAATACTCCAGGGGAGATGCCAATTGTGAGGTGTATGTCAGAGATTCATCCGAAGAGGAAGAGGAATCTTCCTCCTGAGTGTGAGCTAGGGGGATGGAAGTAGCTGAGGCTGGCCTAGGACTAAGAGTAGGTAAAGCAGGCGTCTGAGAGGCAGTGGGCCTGAGGGCCATAAAGGCCTGAACCAGGGATTGGGAAAAAGTTTGCCAGTCTGGCTGGTCTTCGGTTGTGTTTGACAGATGCTTAGTTTTTTGTTTCCTCTTCAGAGTAGTCATCTTTGAAATTGTGTGGGAAGAAGGCCTAGGATCAGGCAGCAGGCCTGTAGCAGAGGAGCCCCGATCTGAAACCAAAAGCAGCCATCCAGTCAAGCCCAATTCCCCCTCGACATCGGCAGAAGCAGACGTCACAGTAACCTCCGCAGACGTGCCAACTGGAGATTAAAGAGCAGCTTCCAACAAGGTATCCACCAATGTCGCCAGTTCTTCTGGACTTCCCTTAGCCCCTAGACCAGTAGCTGGCGGGACATCTGACATCGGAGGTGCAGTAACAGGCCTTGAAACCTTGACCTTCTTTTTAGGTGGCTCCACCTAGACAGCCAGTTCAGTTTCCATGTCTAAGGCCAGAGTCATTGGCTTTCCAATAATAATTTAAGGGCTGACAAACGACTGACAAATACTATGGGTACTACTGTCATGGGACTAGCCTATGCAAAAATGACAAAGTTCATGGGAATCTTTGTGTGGAATTTGGCAACCGCACTTACATTTTCCCTTTCTAGATAACATTGGCTATTTAAGAGAGCAACAGCAAACTAACCCTAAGTGAAATAAAGAAGATTCCCCAACAGGGTACTTATCTGTATCGCCTTCTGAAGAGCAGAGCAAAATGAGCAAGCTGATGTTTGACTGCTGCAGAGAAGCTCTGAGGTCTGTGCATGCAGACGTCACATTTATGGCCCTGCATGTGACATCCCACGCACCTGACAGCAACCAGGCTTAAGCTCTGGCATAGAAGCCGGACATTCGGGTCACCTGGAGCAGAGGACCCCACTAGTGAGAATACTGCAACATGAGAAAAGGACATCAGCTGATCTGCATGATGCATCCATGGCATCACACTCACATTTCATTAACTGCCTTGGCAACTTGACAAGTGATGTTACACAGGTCAAACATCTCCTTCCCAAGGCCCTTCTCTTTCATCTCCTCAGCCTTCTGTCACAGTTGCCCATGTAAGGAACTCCTAGAACTAACAAGTGAGACAAGAAGTTAAGGAACCTAGTGGCCAAGGAAGCCAAGGTGAAGATCTTTAAAAACGGGTCAATTAGCTTACTCTGCTAACTGGGTTCCTGGCTACAACCAAACCAGATCACTTGCTGCAATCCATGGAAACCACTACTGGATCAGCAACAGGATTTTACACAAGTGCTTGTGAGAGACCATAGGCCCTGTAGTAGTAGTAGTAAGGCTTCCAAGGAGCAGGGGACTGGGAATCAAACTGCAAGGTTACTGAGAAAAAGGCATCATCCGGAACTTCTAATACTGAAGTGCTGAACAGAGGCCTTAGATCTATCAAGCCCAGAAATTGCCTGAACCGAATATGGGCCTGGGATAACTCATTGACCTCTCAGTTAAAGATTTTCTTTATCCTATAAAGGCAATCTCCAAAGGAAATATCCTTGAGCCAAAACAATTCATTGGTCCCATAGACACACTGTAGGCCTTGGATTCCTATTCTCACAATCTCTTAAGGGAAGGACCCTATCCACACAGCTGTTCAAGAGGAGGGTGAAAATGACCACATTCAAGTCTCTGTCGTCTGCTGGTGTCTAGGAGGAGATGAATGAAAAAAGTCCCTACCATATTCCATACACACATATATATATATATATATATATATATATATATATATATATATATATATATATATATATATATATATATATATATATATATATATATATATATATATATACATACATACATACACACACACACACACACACACACACACACACACACACACACACACACACAAACCAGTTCCTCTACCTCAAAATCTGAAGTGTCTGAAACCCTTTATGGAGGGAGCTCCAGTTTTGTGGCAGAAAGCACCCCTAAGACAGTAGCTTATCTTAGGTTCGCTGCCCTGACTTCATGCATTCCATGAGTTCTCGAACAGACATGAGAAACCTCCTGAGTAAGACTTAGCTGCTGAGAACCAGTTAGCTGTGGCTGGAACAAAATAACTCAACTTTTTTGATTTGTGTCTTGCGTCTGTTCAGGACACCAGTGACTTGAATGTGGTCATCTTTACCCTCCTCTTGAATAGCTGTGAGGATAGCATCCTCCCCTTCAGAGACTGTTAGAAAGTACAGTTTTGTACCTACCATAAATGTAGATGTCCGAACTGGATAGCATCTGCAGTCATAACAACTGGGTTGTCCTGTCGTTGCGTCAGCAGCCTGCAGTCGGGCCGGATTCCAAAGTCCGGTCCGCTTTCGCCAATGTCGCGACTCCCCCATCGCCATCTCTGTTGGTCTTCGGCATAAAAGCATCAGCCGACGTAGCCCTTCTCAGTGTTTCTTGCCCCAGATGCCATGTTTTCCTTATAGGCTAAAATTTGGAGATGATGTTGTTTCCAAATAGAGGACAATAAACAACACAAAGAGCATGTATGTACAACAATACAAACAAATACCCCATAAATAGCTCTCAAGAGCTAGCTATCAGGGGAGTACCAAACACCCTAGGAGGAGACTGTGAGGAGAGAGGGAGGGAGTTTCCTGACTGCAGATGCTATCAGTTCGGACATCTACATTTATGGTAGGTACAAAACTGTACTATGTCCTCATGGATGCATAAGCAGTCATAACAACTGTGTAGAAAAACCATAGCCAACTAGGGAGGAGGAGCCCTGAAGATTATGAGGTTTAGGATCCTTGCAGTGGAGCAGTGGCAAGCAGTGTCAATCTGAATATAGAGGCATAATAATGCTTTGGCAATGTATGCACGGGAGGTCCAAGTAGCCGCCAATAATGTCTTTGGTTGCCACTCGTGAATTGCCACCGGCTGGCTGCTGCCCTTGTAGAATGAGGTCTTATGTTCTGTGGAATCGGTTTTCCAGGAATTTGAGTTGGAAAATCGTATGCAATTTTCTTCCTGTTTTTTCCCATTCTGTTTGAGTCTAGCTTTTCCTTCCTCCCTTTTGCATAGGCTACAAAAGTTGGTCACATAGTCTGCTCTTTTTGTTCTGTCTTTGTAGTATTTTAGCTGTCTGCGTACATCCAGATGCATTCTTCCCTCTGTTTTGTGGGTTGGGAAAGAAGGTAGGATACCACCTGGCCTGGTTTAAAGGTACTCTGGATACCACCTAAGTATACAATGGTGATTAGTCCTCCACCTTAATTTATCTTGGTGGAAGTAGTTAGAAGGGCTGTACCGCTTGGTAGGCCTGTAGGTCTGAAACCCCTGTTTTTAAGGCCTGTTGCCAGTAGGAAAGCAGTTTTCCAAGACAGGTGTGCAAGGTCTGAGCAGTTTGCTGGTTCAAAGTGGTGCTAGTGTCTTTGGTTCAGCACAAAAGTTTAAGGGAAGTTTGTAATGCAGGGTTCCTTGGAGGTTTTACTGAGCAAATTCCTCTGTTTTGCTGTCGAGCAAAGGGTGCCCTAAACAGGGAAATCAGCTGATAGTATTCTGCTGAAATAGTTGTATGTTGTATCTTGATCTGCTGAAAGGACAGGCCTGATTACAGAATGGAGGCCAGATACAGGCCTGACAAGTATATCTCGCCAGATTCAGACTTTTTGAACCCGTACTCCAAATGACAATTACTTCCATTTTCCAAGTTAGTTCCTTTTGTACGTTGGGGTCTTTTATGTTTGCCAACAATGTCTTCCTTATTGTACAAGGTCTCAGTGGATTAGCTGTTGCCATGTGATGTTCCATGCAGTCAGTTGATGCGTTTTTAGGTTTGGATGTATTTTTAGGTATCAGGTTCAACGCTAACATCAAAGGCATCAGGGTATTATTGCAGTATCTATCCAGACATCAAAGGCAGTAGTGTATACCAGTGCTGTCTTGGCCAGTTTGAGCTATCAGGATTATCCTTGGACGTTTTGTCTTGGCTTCCTTGTACTCAGTAATAAGGGAAGAGGTGGGGAATGCATTGATTGTAGGTCCTTCCAGTTGAATAGTTCCAAGAGGTGGAGGCTCCATGCTAGTGGGTGGAATGTCCTTGTGCAGGTGTTTCTGAGCCATCTGAGCGAGTGAACATCCTTGTTTCGAATCTGTGGCATTGGTGATTTGAGATGGTCTTGAAGATGTCCGGTCTGTGGCATTCCCGTGCGTATCCGGGCGGTTCTGCTCAAGTCCTGGCTAGCTATTGTCCTTCCCGTACATATTGTGCCTGTAACTGGATGTTGTGGCTGGAGCAGGGTCCACAGCTCCAAGGTATTTCTGCATAGCCCATGTTGTGCCTGCTTGTTTGGGTCCGGTACCACATGACTGTGGTGTTGTCTGGTCCATCATCCCTGGGCCCTCTGGAGAAACTTCCTGAACCACATGACTGAGCCGCCGTGCCAGCCATTCTTTTTAGATTGATGTGCAGGTGAAGTTGGTCCTGATTCCCAGTTCCTTGCAACGCGCTTGTCCAGCATGACGGCCCCCATCCCAGGTCTGAAGCTCCCTGCCGTGATGGTGCTGTTTCTGCAGGTACCCGCGCCCCATCCTAGCCTGGGAAGCGGAGGCTGCCTGATAGAACCATGCTTGGAGCTGTTTCAAGCATGGAATTAGGTGGGATTGTTGTGTGACTGTGTCTGTGTTGGGGACCACATAAATTTTAGGTAGTTTTCGTAGTTTTAGGGTGTAGTCTGGCAATGGAATAAAGATTGCCATGAATGCCATGAAGCCTAAGGCCTTCAGAACTTTTCTTGCTGCTAACTTGTTCAGTTTATGCAGTGCCAAGAAAAGCCTTTGGAAGTTCTTTTTTGCTTTTCTGTAGTCAGGAATTTGTTTTATTTTAGAAGTAAAGATTGTCGCCTTTTGTTGTCCTTATTGGGATGGTATCAGCCTTGACTTTTGTAAATTGACTGTATCCCAGTGCTAATAGCAAGTAAATGACCCTTTGTAAGCTTGTTGTTGACAGCTTGCTTTTTGTTATCCCTTGTAGCAAATGGTCATTCAGGTATGGGTAAATTTGAATTCCTGTGGTCTGTAATGTATTACTGATGCCAGCAAAGGGTAAATTATACTCTGGGCGAGTAGATAAGCCAAAGGGCAAATGATGAGAATTGATAGTGTGACTGATCCTGCAGATGGTTCAAGGTATCTCTTGCAGATTGGTCGACGTGGGGACGTGCAGGCATGCCTCCTTGAGATCTAGAGTTACCAGCCAAGACCTCGGGACTCCTGTGGGAAGTTGTCCTGGTCAGCATTTAGAATTTTGGGACAATGACATAGATTTAAGGTGACACAATTCGAGGTGGCTTCTCCTCAGCAAACCTTTCTTGAACTAGAACAGTCTGGAGTTAAGGATTTGCTCTGCTGTTGGCACTCTTTCCACAGCCTCTTTGCATGTTTTCTAACTCCTTCGAGAGTAGAGAGCCTCTGTTTGATCCTTGCTGTTGTTTGGCATTGGCACAGCTGAAGGCATTGCTAAGTGAAACCAACCTTGATCTATGGTTTGTAAATAACACTTGTCTTTTGTTGTGTAGTGCCAGTTCTTGAAAAATAAGGTTAACTTTCCTTGAAGAGGAATGCTATTTGTTCCCTGGTAGGCGGATTATGTGTTAAGTCACTGTGGAAATGTTGGATGTAGTGGCAGTGGCTGTGAGCTGTTACTTGGCTGTTACCTTGCCACTTCAGCCCCTGTGCGCCCGTGGTTGGATTGGTTTCTGCCTCAGTTCCTGCGTCTATTCCTGCCTTTGTTGTTTTGTAGAAAGGAATCTTTTGCTGGCCAGTTCTCCTAAGTAAACCTTGGGGTTGAACCTATTCTCTTTCTTTTTGAAATTTTTGTTTTGGTCCATCTTCCATTTAACTTCATAACCTGCTGGGCTAAACCTGGGGGTGTCTTCTGTCTTGTCCATAGGGTTAGTCCAGCAACTTAGCTTTAACATGATCCGTAAAGCTTGTTCCTCCTTTAGCCCATCATGCCTTGTACTGTGCATGTCATGGCGACCCAAATGAAGCCTCCAGTGTATCAAGTATGGTTGTTTTCAAGGAATGGTTGCTAACCTGTTGTATGTTATTTACCATCTCTGTCATTATTTTATCAAGAGCATCATATCAGTGGTTTTTTTTTAGTTAACTGATCAAGCATTGTGGTTTTGTACCATCTGAAACTGATGACAGTTATCCTCTCTAGCATCAGTAGTTGCTAAGTGTGAATTTTTACCCCATCTCTTCCAATGACCTTGTTTCCTTCTAGCGAAATAGGGTTTTTCTTCTGAGAGTGAGGCTACTGCCTGGACCCCCTGGGACATAGTCGGGGTCTGCAAGTGGGGCCTTGTAAAGGTGGTGATATATAGCCTGGCCTGTGGGCTCTGTCCTTGGGCAGGGCTGGGGTAAAGAATCTGGATGAGCAAACATCATTGAAAGCATCATCCACCACAGAGAGAGAAGGAGGGCGCTAAGGGCCTGTGCTGTGCCTGGTGCAGAAAGGTCCTAAGTCTTTTAGCCGAGGCTGAAAAATCGTAAGGTTCAGATTAAACTGAGAACGAGATGGCATGCAAGGGTTTCCTCAAAGGAGAATTCTTGGCGTGGTGAAGTAGCTGGACGATGAGTCAGCACTGTGTGTTCTCTTCATTTGGAGGAAGGAGCCTCTGGCTGGTCAGTTCGTAAGATTCAAATCACAGAATCATCAGAGGCTGGTGGCTCAGGGGCCTATTCAGAATCTCTCTGGGGCTGAGAGGCCCCTCTTGGCTGAGATTGAGTCTCTCTTTTAAAGAAATTAAATCTCTGCCCAAAGTAAGCTGAGAAGCTCTAGAGAGAGTCTTCTTTCTGGGGGGGCTGAGGCACTGTTTTAGTAGTCTTGCTGGATCCAGCCCTGGGCAAAGCCCTTAGCTTGACATGGTTGAGGCCTATAGCAGCAAAAATGCGTTGGGTAGAGACATCCAAGGCATGTGTTCGATAAGTCAAATCCACCGTAGTGGGGGAAATTTCTGAATGGTCATCAAGGGTGAGTGCAGGGGCCTCAGTTGTAGGAATAGGTTCAGTTGTACTGAACAGTTTTCTCGTTTCGCTTTGAGAGTAACTGGGCGGTTTCGTCAAACCAGCGAGTGCGTCGGGTTTTTTTCGGCGTTTTGGTAGATTGGGTAGTCGGAGATCCGACGGCATAATGTACGCAAAATCAGAACCGGCATGGTTTCGGTAAACGGATCGACGCCATGTCTGCGTTGAAAGCAGTTGACAGGCTTAACACATGCATCCATGATCTGCACAGTGGATGACCTATTCTGGCTCAAGAACATGTCGGGGCAGAATTCATCTCCTGAAGGTCATGCCACACACCTTGGTCAGGCAAGAGCCTGACAGGAAACAGGGACTGGAAAAGTGCCTCATCACCAGTGCTTCTCCCTTGAGGTTGTCTTTTTATCTCACTGTCACAAGAAACGAACTTACCAGAAGTTCTGAAAGATTTTCTTCTGTCAAAATAAATATCAAAGCTGTCTATGGACACCCAAGGTATGGAGAATACTATTTTCTCTCATTTCTAGGCTCTGAAAGAGACGCAGGATAATGCTACTTAAGGCATAAACTAAGGTTCAGCTCTTAAGACACCATCTTTGTGAAAAATGAGAAGGCTGACTCACCCTAACAGTTTGCAAGACAGATGACTCTTCTTGCATGTCAGAGAAGTAACACTGTTTTACATGTCATAAACCTTAAGCCAGCCTGATGAACTGGTTCAAATGGAGCAGAAGTTAACATTTCTAACACTAATTTAAGACCAAGGAGAAGCCACCCCTTATTCCAATCTGACAGCTAATTTTCCCTCCCCACGGTTGACCAATTAGAAAAGAGTGTCAGTAAGTGTGGAAAGGAGTCACAGCTTCCTAAAGCTGGCCAGCTGTTGTGTCTTGGGCAAGACAACCCTTATATGCTAAAGGCTACAGCAGTGGGAATGATGATCATCCCATATGGGCTACTGTTATATTTCTTAAAGGGCTGTTCAAATCAGGCAAAACAGTACTGTAAAGCAGAGGCTGGCTCAGTTAGGAACCAGTGCCATTCCCCATTCTGATGCCCCTCAACTGTAAGATGACGAGTCAAACAAAACGTGGGGGGGGGGGGGGCTCCATTCTGATCTGGCTGACGGTCCTAACCTCAAGGGTTAGCAAATTCTGTTTCTCCATTCACTCATCTCTAAGTAGAGGAGCATAAACTTAACAAGTAAAAAAAAAATGAAGAGTCCTACTATCACTTTTAAAACTGTAGCAAATCGGCTTGCTACAACTCATACAGTACACAAAGAGCTGAAGTGCTCTAGTACTGTGGCCCTAACTACAAAAAACAGTATTAAAATTAATTTCTGGAACAGCATTCAGAAATGTACCAGTTCAACATGCATGTCCCAATCACACCCTTAACACACCTTGCAACTAGGGCAGTTGCCCCCTTTGCCCTCCTCAGCTATGTCTCTATAATACATCACTGTATTGACAATTATCATGTTATGCTACTGTTGACTTTGAAGTCAAAAACAAAAATAACCCAGGATTCAGAGGACCTCGGTTACTTAAACAGCTTACCTTTTTATAATCGAGTAACCAAATGAAACATCAGTACACTGTACAGTGCAACCCAAAAGGCAAAATTCTTTTGCTTGGCACATGCCCCAAGAAAACCTTTGTAATATTTGAAAGTATGAAAATATTTTTATTATGCAACTTTCAAAGTACATTTTTTAAATTTCTCCAAAAGGAACAGGTATCTGTTAGCATCAATAATACTACATACAGTAATCACTTCAATTGCTGGTAGGTTAAACATTACTTAACAGTCAGCTGCATTTAATTCACTAGGTAAAAGAATACAGCAACAGCTCTCAGTTTTTTTAAGTGTCTTAAAAAATAAATATCTGGAACAGTAGCACAATTCCAGTAGGTTAAAGTTGATAGATGTAATGTCTGCTAGTTGACATGACACTATAAAGATGGTCTAGGGTCATAGTTGGTATTCAGTCTAGTGTGCTGGCAGCCTTCACCTCTCGCTCACACATGGATATATGAGAAGCCAGCAATAATCCACAACTACAACAAATAACGGTGGTGCTGCGGTAGCGTTGTCGCCTCACAGTAAGACGCTGTCCGGTTCGATTCTCAGCTAGAGAATTGAACAGTTAGCACAAATACATCACACAACTTAACCCTTTAGAATCACTCCAGGCTCCAACACCCAAGGATGTGTGAAGGTGAGAGGATATACTGAAGTGATACAAAGATCAAGAGGAGCTTATCATCATGCCAAGTGCCTTTTAGTCTTTTTTAGCTTAAAAATCCAGTCCATCTACATCAACTAGCTGGACAAAGTCCCCAGCTCTTCTTAAGTGGCATTGCCAGAACACCTCTGATAACTACAGGCAGCCCCAGACCTAGAGGTCACACATCTAAACTAAATTACAATGTCTTGGAAATGTGTGCAAAGTCAAAGTCTCCCAAATATGTGTTTAAAAGGAGAGCTTGAGACAGGCACTGGTCCTGTAAAATGTACCTTATATTTGGTAAGCAAATCTTTGTTGCTTTTGTGGTAGTAATGCTTAACATAGTCAGAAAGAAACCTGGGCTGTGTGACTTCACTTTTTGCCACAATTTAACTGCATAGAAATAAAAAAGTTGCCTGCCCCCCCAACAGCTTTTCAAACAAACACAACCACCTTATACATATCGATAAAATAAAATTAGGTACTTAACAGAATGTTGGATTTCCTCTAATTTCTATACAGACACTAGATCATCAGGACTGCTGACCATCACTGAGTGATGGCAACAAAATCCTCACAAGCTTAAGTTCTACCACACTCCTGTCTCCCAGCTGCTGCTGTATCTCCAAATCAGAGTATGCCAACACCTAAAATATATACAACTTTATCCAAAAAAGAGAACAAGGAACAGAATATGACAACTTAGAGGGAAAGGTAGATTGGCTCCAGAGTCTGGATAGAGACACAGGAAACAAAACAGTTTTTTTAAGACTGTAACAGTACAGTAGATATCCTATTTCTCACTGCTGCAATATTCTTTAGTCTTGGAATATCCTGTCGAGGATAGACAAACATCAGACAAGCATACCAAAACCTTTACACCTTACAGACGCTGTACATCAGATGTTTGTCAGATGTGCAAGGTGTAAGCAAATCTGTAAAGGGAAAAGCTTTGGAACGATGCAATCTCAATCAGGAAATGAATAATAAAGATATTTCTATAAGAGATGAGATGGACACTAAGAGTCGAAGGAGGAATATTTGCAAAATAAGGGGGAAATAGCAAGTAATGTTGCTGGCAATGACATCACAGGGGAAATACTACAGCAAGGTGAAAGCTTGGATCTGTCCATCAGTTGCCAGTTCAAATCAGTGGTTGGATCAAAGACCCAGCCGTGATGAACAATGACACGGACTGCATCAGGATCCTATATTTTTTGTCTGACTGAGCTGCTTTCCGTTTTACCTGCTCCATTTTGTTTTCTGTTGTACGAAATCTGCTTAGCCTTGTGTTTTTGTTCTATGCGACAGACACTTAAAATTATCTAGGCTGCACATTTCACATTTTTTCCATTGGTTAAATTGTCTCCTGAGTGATACTTAAATACACAGTGAATTTCTATTTTTTATCTTTCTGAAAAGATTTCAAACCTGCATAAACTAAAGCACTGCTGGAGAGCCACTGCTATTTTTTTCCACCCTCCCTTTGGTTCATCTGCTTTTTAAACCTGGTGCATTTAAGCTGCCGCTCCTACTGCAAATTGAGCTCAACAAGCTCCTCCCTTTCTACACTGCTGTTATCTTGCTTTGCCTTTCCTTATGCTTTTATTGAAAAAGTACATTTTGCCTCTCATTGCCTGTTCCACTGATTCACTTGATCTGAATTCATTATCTAGCTGTTGGATACAGTAGTAATTTTTACACTCTAGCAAACACTGAGGAAACGCTTGAGATTTCTGCACACAGTTTTACTGGCTGGAGGGCTTATTCATCAACTTAACTTGTTTTTAGTGCCTTTATAAAATCTGTAAAATTGAGTAGCTCGTGGCACATTTATATAAAATGAAGTACTTTTATTGAATAATCACATTTTTATAAGCTGTTTAAAAGTACACTGCTGTATCTGTATCTTTGACTGCGGTAGCATTTCATATCTTTTGTTTGTGGTGGCATCTAACTCTGGACACTCCTTTACTATGCTTTTACATCAGGATGACTTTAATTATTCATCTAGTGGCAGTTAAGTGCGTACTTGGGTCTATTGCAGCTGGCAAACACACAAAAGGGCTCTAAATTTTTTTTGCATTTCTCTCATATACTGTAAATGTACTTCGGCAGTTAAAAAAACTGTACTGCCTGCTGCTGTTTTAAGTACTTAATAGCACTTTATTACATTGTATCAGTTAGTTGTAGGTAGTTTGTGTGGTCTTGTTACACTTGAGCTTCAAATCAGCTATTCTACATTAAAAAGGTGTTTATCTGCACTGTTGTGGCACAAGTGTGCTGATCCAACTTGTCTGAGTTGGTGACTGCCATTGGAAGGCTTTCCTGATTGGTAATTAGCTTAAAAATTTTCTCTTTGCTTGTATTCAAGACCTAACATTTGAGAAAGAATGGTTGTGTAAGAACTTGACATAACCTTAGGATGTCCTTCTCTTCCATGCTGCAGTATTCATAACAGTAGGGAGTTGCTGCCTGCAGCGCCACAGTCCAGCCAGTATACCAAAGTCCTTGTAGCAGGAGGGTACATGTGATGTCCCTTACCAGGGCCATAAACCAACGCTGGGTATAAAACTGACGTCTGCACGTACCCTCATCAGAATTCTTTTGCCACATACAGTAGTGCTCCTGTGATCATCAAGGAGGGCCCTAGTAGGAAACCCTTAGACTTGCATGTAGGCCAGGCCAAGGGCAGTAGGTTGGCTGTGTAGAGGAGAGTTGAGACTGGGGAAGATGACTGTTCCCACATGTAGTTCATGGAGTTGTGGTCAGTAAGAAACAGGGGGTAGGTGGGTGGGAGTGAATATACTGCAACACGGAAGAGAAGGACATCTAAGGTTATGGTAAGTTCTTACACAACTATTCTATGTCCTTCTATTCTTATGTTGTGGTATTCATAACAGTAGGGAAAGTACCAGATGTTTAAGTATGAACCTGGGTGGAGGAAAGGTTTCCATGATCAACTAGGCCCTGGAGGATTTTCTTGGCAAAGCCTGCTCTTGCTCGAGATGCCATGTCCGGCTTGTAGTGCTTGGTGAAGGAGTGTACCGAGGTCCAAGTGGCTGCCTCTAAAATGGAGGTGGAGTCCGTGCCTTTGAAAAAGGTAGTAGAGGAGGCTGCTGCCCTGGAGAGTGATGTTTAACATGATGTTGCAAGGATTTCCTACGATGGCAGTAGCACAAGGAAATGGATTTAGAGATCCATGAGGAAATGGTCTGATGTCCTTCAAGGATGCATCTGCAGTCTTTACAAATGGGTTGTCCTGTCGTCAGGCAGCCCTTCGGTCGGCTGGATTCCAAAGTCTGGGTCTGGCCTCGGCTGGTGTCGCACTTCACCCGACGTCATAGCTGCAGTTTTTCGGGTATAAAGGCATCAGCCAACGCCATTTTCCTCAGTCTTTCTTGCCGCGTGGCGCCCGAAGCAGAAGCTGTTCGCAAGTGCCGGTCGGTCAGAACCAGAGATTACTACTACCGAATACTACTTCGAAGACTTCTAAAAAGCTAAGTACCCCCCGTTGGGGACTCTTTCTTGCCTCAGCCGCTGTCAGAAAAAGTGAATAACTGTTTAACTTGTGGGAAACAAATACCTCATAAATATTTCCACTCTTACTGCTTACCTTGTCTAGCCCCAGACCACGACGTCGCAGCTTGTCTAGCCTGTGCTTCTTTTAACCGGCGGACGCTTAGACGTCGGTCAGAGTTTGCTGAGGAGTTTTTCGGCTCCGATTTTGCTTATATTATGCCGTCGGATCCTCAGACTTCTCAAATATCTAAAAAACGCAAGGAAAAGGACCGACACTCGCGGCCCGCGGTTTCGGCCGAAACCGCGGTTAAGCCAACCGAGAGTGTCTCGGTTTCGGCTGAAACCGAGCAAGCGGTTCCTCCTTCAGCCGAAAACTTTCCTCCTGCCGAGGCCTCTTCTAACCTCGTGGAATCGGCTTCTGATATCCCACCTACTGTTACAGTTTCTCAGGAATTATCAGACACTATTCCCTTGGATATTTCAACCCCTGCACGTGGAGCTGCTAGGCCACCTGCAGCCATGTCCATTAAGGCCTTTGCCAGGGCTAAAGCAGCTAAAACTACTAAATCTGTGCCTGCTAAGCCCCCCTCTCACAGGCCTAGCTCTAGTTCACAAATGCTTACTTTAGCAGAGGATCTCATTTCTTTAATTCGAGGATCCCAACCTCAACCAGACAGGGCCTCTCACCCGCCTCCAGAGAAGAGGCCTAGAGCAGAGCCCCCTGAGCCAGTGTCTACAGATGATTCCTCTGATGATTTAAATGATACAGACCCTCCAGAGGCCCCATACTCTGATGGTGAAGAGTCCATTCCTTCTGCCTCTCCGCCTGAGGAATTTTCCTTTGGGGAAACCCTGCATGCTATGAGGGAACAATTTCAGTGGCAGGGCCAGGATTTTTCAGATTCCAGAAAAAGGCTTAGAACTTTTCTGCATTTACCACAACATAGGCCTTTAGCCATACCTCCAGTTCTTTCTGTTGTAGATGATGCATTTAATGATGCTTGTACTGCTCCTGATTCTCTGCCTCCGGTCCCTGTTAAGCCCGATAGATACTACAGGGTCCCGGGACACACATTACCACTTGTATAAGGCTCCCCTTGCAGATCCAGAGACTATCTCCCAAGGACCTAAGGCTGTAGCGGCCACCTCTGCCAAAAACTCCCTCCCCTCTGAAAGGGAATCCAGATCCTTAGAGAGATGGGGTAAAAAAGTTTACACTTCTGCTACTCTTTCAGCTAGGGCCTTGAACTGTCAATTTCACATGATGCAGTATCAAGAATTCTTGCTAGATCAGTTAACCAAAAAAGTGTCCTCAGATGAAACAGTAGACAAAAAATATGTGCAGGAAATGGTACATAAAATTCAACAAGTCAGTAACCATTCCCTAAAATGCGGCTATGATGCACTGGAGGCTTCCTTTAGATCAGCCATGACTGGCACAGTCATCAGAAGGCATGCATGGCTAAAAGAACAGGCCTTACCAGACCATGTCAAATCAAAACTATTAGATGCTCCTATGGATAAGATCAATTTGTTTGGCTCTCCTGCACAACAAGTTCTGAAGAAGATGGAAGAGAAGGCAAAATCTGTCCAAACAGTAAAAGATTTCTTAGAGGTCCAACCTCCGAGGTTTAGCAGGAATTGGCCCTCCAAGAATTGGTCCTTTCCAGACTCCTCCAGAACTCAGAGAGGCAGGAATAGGCGTTCAAGAGGCAGAAGCCAATCCAGGGGTGCTTATAGAGGACGTCAGTGGCAGGGCAACAACCAGCGAGGCACAGCCACGGACACAGCCACCACAACAACTACTGGTCAATCACAGTGACTTGGCTCTGGCACCGCCTACCAGGGAACAACTGCAAGCACCCTTAGGTGGGAAGCTAGCCTTATTTACGACAAACTGGCATTACATCACAAGAGACAAGTGGATTTTACAGATAATAGACCAAGGTTACAGGTTTCACTTCCATACTCTACCAGGGAAGAGAGGAATGCCAGAGAGGAATGCCAAACCTACCTCCAAATCAAAAGACAGAAGCACTAAAACAAATATCCCATTTATTAAGGATGAGAGCTGTAGAAAAAGTACCATCTATGGAGCAAGGGAAGGGATTTTACTCCAGACTCTTCCTGGTACCAAGAAAAGAAGGCAAATGGAGACCTATTCTCGATTTGTCCGCTTTAAACACATTCCTCATTGTTCCAAAATTCAAAATGCTGACCCTACAGCAGCTTCTTCCCATGCTGGGCAAGGAGTCTTGGCTGGTGACTCTAGATCTCAAGGAGGCATACCTGCACGTCCCCATACGACCAAACTGCAGAAGATACCTCAGATTTCTTGCAGGATCAGAGCATTATCAATTCTCAGCATTGCCCTTTGGCTTATCTACTGCGCCCAGAGTGTTCACGAAATGCCTGGCATCAGTAATTGCTCATTGCAGGCTTCAGGCAATCCAAATCTACCCATACCTGGACGACTGCCTGATACAAGCGGACAACGAAAGCAAGCTAGCAGAAGACTTACAAAGGGTCATTTATCTGCTACAAGCCCTGGGATACACAGTCAATTTAAAAAAGTCAAGACTGATACCATCCCAAAGAATAACCTTTTTGGGTGCAGAGCTGGACACATCAAAGCAAATGGCATTCCTAACTGCAGAAAAACAGGAGCAACTACCTCTCTACTTCTTGGCATTAACAAAGCAGAACCATCTAACAGCAAGAAAAGTACTGCAAGCCTTGGGCTTCATGGCATCCTGCATAATACTGGTCCCTCATGCCAGACTGCATATGAGAAAGCTACAGTGGTACCTAAAGAATTTATGGTCTCAACACAAGCACAGCCTAGAAGCCAAAATTCCAATAATCCCATGCCTGAAGCAAGAGTTCCTATGGTGGGCTCAGGCCTGTCAATCGAACACAGGATTGCCCTTCTACAGCATTCAACCAAGCCAAACCATCACGACGGACGCCTCAGACCTCGGTTGGTGGGCCCACATGCTGGACAAGTGCATACAAGGCTTATGGACTCAAGACCAGCTGCATCTACACATAAATCTAAAGGAAATGCTGGCAGTAAAACTGGCAATCCAGACATTCAGACCATTTCTCCGAGAAGGTCAGTTGATAAGGACAGACAACACCACAGTTATGTGGTACATCAACAAACAGGGAGGCACACATTCATACCCTCTATGCCGGATGGCACTGGACCTATGGAATGTGGCTCTGAGCTACAACATTCAGTTACAAGCAATTTTTGTACCAGGAAAAGAAAACATTCTAGCAGACATATTAAGCAGGACTACCACGGATGCCCACGAATGGATGCTGCATCCGGACATCTTCAAAGCCATTACAAGAAAATGGGGACTCCCAGAAATAGATTTATTTGCATCCCCACACAATCACCAGCTAAAGAAATTCTGCACAAGGACGTACCACCCACTAGCTTGGAAGGTGGACTCTATCTTTCAGTTGGAAAAACCTGACAGCATATGCATTCCCACCACTTCCTTTGATGCACAAGGTGCTATTGAAGATCAAAGAGGACTGTCCAAGGATCATTCTGATAGCTCCAGACTGGCCAAGGCAACATTGGTACCCATTACTAAGGAGCATGTCTCGGGAACAAATATGGACACTACCCCTGGTTCCATTGCTGTTAACACAGAACAACTACAACATCCTGCATCCAAACCTGAAAACTCTGCAGCTGACTGCCTGGAACATTCCATAAGATCAATTAACCCAAATTTATCACAAAGGGTTAAGGACATTATCCTTGAGGCTCGCAGACCCTCAACAAGGAAAAATTATGCAGCAAAATGGAAGAGATATCTCATTTGGAATACTGCAAAGGCAGAAGATGTGTCACTGGTAAACATAGCCAACATCCTGGAATACTTGGCAGAGCTCTTCCACACAGGCCTGTCCTATTCTTCCATCAAGATACATGCATCAGCAATTTCAGCAGAATACAGCTTGGATCCTCCTGACTTCTCGCATCCTCTGCTCAGGCAGTTTCTGAGAGGAATTAAAAATGTAAAACCTCCTAGGAAACCACCATTGCCAGCATGGGACTTGAACTTTGTGCTAGAAAAATTGACACTTCCTCCTTTCGAACAAGCAGCAACAGCAGAACTACAATACTTATCATGGAAGACTGCTTTCCTGCTGGCAATCACTTCAGCAAGAAGGGTATCTGAACTACAGGCATTAATGGCAGTGCAACCCTTCCTGATCTTCCATCAAGATAGAATGTCCATGAGAACAAATCCTACTTTTATGCCTAAGGTGGTATCCAGAGTATCTTTAAATCAGGCTATCCACCTACCTACATTCTTCCCCAACCCACAGAACAGGCGAGAAAGACTGTTGCATACCTTGGATGTACATAGACAGTTACGCTACTACCTGGACAGGACCAAGGGCAATAGAAAAACTGACCAGCTACTGGTAGCATATGCAACAGGAAGGGAAGGAAAAGCAATTTCAAAACAGACAATCTCCAAGTGGATAGGAAATTGCATTAGATTTTGTTATTCCTACCATGGAAAGAAAACTCCAGAGAACATCAGGCCTCACTCCACAAGGGCTACAGCCACTACCACAGCTTTCTTACGAGGAGTGGCTACCAAGGACATTATAGAGGCTGCTACTTGGACCTCCGTGCATACATTTGCCAAGCATTATAACTTATCTTTGTACTCTAGATCCCGAGCAGGTTTTGCCACTGCTGTTTTGCAAGGGATCCTAACTACACCATAATCTCTTCTTTCCTCCTCCACTAGTTTGGCTATGGTATTCTACCCATTTGTAAAGACTGCAGATGCATCCTTGAAGGACATAGTACAGTTTTGTACCTACCATAAATGTAGATGTCCGATAGGAATGCATCTGCAGTCAGGATTACCCGCCTTCCCTCTGTGGTACTCCTAGGGTATTTGCCCATCTTATAGCTAGCTGGGGGGGATCTATTATGGTGTATTTGTTTGTATATATGTACATACATGCTTATTTTTTGTGTTTGCTCTCTACTATTTGGAAACAGTGGCATTTATCCAAATTTAGCCTTCCAAGAGGGCACCTGGCATCTGGGGCAAGAAACACTGAGGAAAATGGCGTCGGCTGATGCCTTTATACCCGAAAAACTGCAGCTATGACGTCGGGTGAAGTGCGACACCAGCCGAGGCCAGACCCAGACTTTGGAATCCGGCCGACCGAAGGGCTGCCTGACGACAGGACAACCCATTTGTAAAGACTGCAGATGCATTCCTATCGGACATCTACATTTATGGTAGGTACAAAACTGTACTTTTTGAGACAGCCTTCCCTAGGGCTCTGGGATGGAAGGAAATGAATGATTGGTCAGACTTCCTAATAGACTTAGTTTTGTCTAAGTAATATCTGAGCTGTCTGTGTACATCCAGGGAATGTAGTGTCTTTTCTGAGGAGTTTTGTGGATGAGGGTAGAAAACTGGTAGGTTAATGGTTTGATTTAATGAAAGTTCATTAACTACCTTGGGCGTGAAGGAAGGGTTGGTCCTGAGAGCCACTCTGTCCTTGTGGAAAACAATGTAAGGAGAGGTGGCCATAAGGGCTTTATCTCTGAGACCCTCCTGGTGGAGGTAAGGGCTACTAGTAGAACTGTTTTCAGGGTGCATAGCTTCAGGGAAACTGAGTGAGCTGGTTCAAAAGGGGGTAAGTTTAGTTTTTCTAAAATGAAATTTATGTCCCAAGGAGGGGGAATGAGTCTCCTGGGGGTCTTGATGTGGAGGACTTCTTTCCGAAAAAGCTTGACTTTCAGTCTGGATGCCAGAGGGGGTGAAATAGGCAGAAATGGCAGACAAGTACACTTTGACTGAATAGGTTACTCCTGGGTGAAGTAGCTCACACAAACAGGATAGGACCCTTGGTATCAGAGTAGTAAGAGGGTCCTGGTTATTCTTTTGACATCACTTGGAGAATCTGTGCCACTTTGCTACATAGTTTCTCCTAGTACTAGGTTTTCTGGCTTCCTGCAGAACATAGAGTACATCCTCTGAATACAGGCATCTGTAAGGGATTAAAATCCTATCACTAATAAGGTCAATTTCAGGTTGTTCATCTGTGGGTGGAGTAGGGATCCCTTGTCCTGTGCGAGTAGATCTAACTGGTGGGGTAACCTGTGGTGATTGCCCCTGGATAAAGTGTAGGAGGGGAAACCAATGCTGTCTTGGCCAAAGGGGGTCACACCAGTATGATTTTGGGTTTGTCCTTCTGAATTTTCAGGAGGACTTAGGTTCATAGGTTATTTCTGAATTAGTGTGAAAGGAGGGAAAGCGTAAAGGTACATTCCCTCCCATGAAAAGGAGAATGCATTCTCTTTCCAAGCTTGTGGTTGTGTATCCCTTGTACAGAAGCTGGGCATCTGCTTGTTCTGTGGGGAGGCAAAGAGGTCTGCTTATGGAATACCCCACCTGTGCATCAGGTCCAGGAAAACCTCTCTCTGAAGCATCCATTCGTGAGAGGGGGCCGTGGTTTTGCTGAGTGTGTCTGCCACAACATTATCTGTTGAGGGGATATACATTGTTATCATGTGGACCTTGAGGGAAGTGGCTAAGTTCCATAGCTGGATAGCCAAGCTGCATAGTGGGTAGGACCTGGTCCCCCCTTGCTTGTTGATGTATCACAGGACAGTCATATTTGTGATTACTTTCAGGGTTCCTGGTAGGATAGAGGGTTTGAATGTTACAAGGGCTAAAAACAATGCCCTCATTTCCTTGATGTTGATGTGGTCTTTTTGCCTTTGAGTGGATCATTTGCCATGAACTGTGAGTTTCTGTTGGTTTGTTAATAGCACTGCACCCCACCCAAGGTCTGAAGCATCTGTGGAGACCTGTTGTTGTGGGGCTGGAACTTGAAGGTGGGTTCCTAGGCTGAGTTGCAGTGCTGAGACCCACCACTAGATTTCCTTTTTTAAGCACAGGAACAGTGGAACAGGAGATTCCATAAGTTGGGAGTGTTGGCTCCATAGTTTTTTTTAAGACCCACTGGATTTTGCCCATGTGGAGTCTTGCCAGAGGTAACATGGGTATGAGGGATGCCATGTGGCCTAATATTCTCAGGAATTCCCAAGCTGACAAGGAGGATTGGGTAAGGATCTGACTGAAGTATATGCAGATGCCCTGGATCCTTGGTTCTGGGGTGAAGGCTTTCATGCAGTCTTTTCTGATTCTGCATCCCAAGAAAACCAAGTCCTATGGGGGGGGTCAGGTGTGATTTTTCTAGATTTAGGGTGAACCCCAACTAAGTTAGGATGGAAGACACCTGTTGTAGGTGAAGTAGTAGAACTTGGTAGTCTTGATGAAGGAAGAGCAGGTCGTCTAAGTATGGGTAAATCTGTATACCCTGGTTCCTGCAGTAAGCAATGAAGGGTGCTAGGCACTCTGTAAGCACTTAAAGGGCAGTGGAGAGACCAAAGGGCAAGGCAGAGAATTGAAAATGACAGGAGCCTATTGCAAATCTGAGAAATTTCCTGTAATTTGGATGGATAGGAATGTGGAGATAGGCATCCTTCAGGTCTAGGGCTACCATGAATGCCTGTGAGGGAATTAGTGGTAACAGAATGGGTAAGGTGATCATTTTGAAGCTGGGAACGTGGAGGAAGAGGTTTACGAAGGATATATCTAGGATTGGTCTCCAAGGACCATCTTTTCTTGGTACAAAAAATATCCTGGAGTAAAAAACTGTTTCTTTGTGGGGTGGGCACCTGTTCTATGGTGCCCTGAGAGTTAGGAATTGCTGAATGATGGCTGGAAAAAGGTGGATTTGGTTTCTTCTTGGTGGTTGAGCGATACACCTTGGAAAGGTGGGAGCATCCACCAGGTCATGTAATATCCTCTCTGGATGATGGAAAGGATCCATTGTTCTGCTGTCATTCTCCGCTAGGAGGGTAGAGAGAGGGTGATGCGAAGAGATAAGGGTGTTTCTGGATGCAAAGGGGGTGAGTCACAGTGGAGGTGGTCTGGATGGGTCAGACCGACTCCGAAAGGATGTAGTGCAGGAGTTGGTGGGAAATCTGGGAGTCAAACTTCTTCTGGGCTGTTTATGTCCCTTTGGTTGCGGGGCTGAGTGAAAAGACTGCCTTCTACCAAAGGAGGGGTTCTGTGGACAATTCCTGTGGTATCTAGGAATAGGGGATACAAAAGATGTTTGTGGTTCTGTAATTCTTTTCCCTTTACTTGAGGGGATTTAAGAAGCTCAGCAGAAGCCTGGCCAAAAAGGGCTTTATTGTCTAAGGGTGCATCCAGTAACTGTCTGAACATCCATAGGGAGAGGTTGAAGCCTTACCCAGGAATAGCGTCTTAGTACTGATCCTGAAGCAGCTGATTTAGATGAGGCTTCCACAGCATCGTAACTGCACTTAATGGAGTGCCTGGTTAGTTGGGATGCTGTGGAGAGAAGGGAATTCACTTGGGCTTTAATAGGGGAATCCTGTACCTCAAACAGAAGGGTAGAGGCTTTGGAAATGGTATCTAAAACATACCTAGCCATGTGTGTTTGGTAGTTCAAGGCCCTAAAGGCCAGAGTAGAGGAGGTATATACCTTTTTACCCAGTCTGTCCATAAATTTGCTGTCTTTATCTGTTGGGTAAAGGGCAGCGGAAGGTAATTGTCTTGAAGTTTTGTCTGCAGAAACAGGTATAACAGCTAGATCTGCTGGTGGGTTTCTAAACAGATACTGGGTGTCCTGGGGGACCTTACAGAATCGGTCTGGTCATTTAGTTGCTGCACATTGAGAGTCAGGAGACTGAGAAGCAAAGGCAGGTAGTAAGGGAGGTACAGCAGAAGGATATGGTTGCTCCATTTGCAAAAGGTCAAAATACCTTTTCTTGGAGTCACAGACCTCTGAAGCCTGCCACTTAAAATGTTCCCTCATATGAGAGAGAGAGAGAGAGAGAGAGTGTTCCCAAAGGTAAATTCTTCTCCTGGGAATTCAGGAGAAATAGAATCCTCCTCCTCAAGGGTAATGAAATCCTTAGGGGATTCTATTTGGGTTTCATAAGAAAAGGATTCCTCAGAAGAGGGGTAGTCTTGCTCAGATACATGTAAGGGTGGTTGAGGTTAGAGATTAGGGGGAAGCTGTTGTGTCTGTAGGGCCTGAAAGGCCTCAGACTGACAGAACACTTCCCAACCAGGCACCGGTTGAGGCTCAGGGTGCTTAGTTTTTTATTTCCTTTTCAAGGGAGTTGGTGTAGAAAGTGGATATCTGTTTAGTAGGGATACGAGGTGCAGGACCTTCTGACTGTGCTAGTTGTGGTTGCCCTCTGCCATCATACTCTGATGGCTGAAATGCCTCTGCGGACATACATGCAGGTTTCTGGCATCCCAACTTTCATTAAGGTTCCAGGGCCTGCTTTGGTAACCATCGTCTGAGCGGATTCCGGGTTTTCAAGGGCCTCTAGAACTTGCTCAGATGCCTGAGGCGCAGCTTGGGATTCCGACCTGAATTTCTTGGCCTTCTTCCTCAGCGGCTCGGCAGATGGGCCTATCCCTTCCATACTGAACGCTAAGTGACGTAGCCTTTGATTCTCTAAATACAACTTCAGTGCCGCTAAGCGGCTTTGGAGAGTTTTGGGGGACGAACGATTTACAAATAGGGCAGGACATATGGTCGTGGGCCTCTCCTAAGCAAAATACGCACTTCTCATGCATGTCCTTGTGAGGAATTTGTCTCCCACAAGCACACTTCCCCTTTCTAGCTGACATGCAAGTCTAAACTGTAATCAAAGTAAGGAATAAAGGGAACTTATCTGTATCAGTCGAAGAAGCAGTCGTCTGGTCTTGAACAAAATCGTACTCTGAAGAAACACAACCTGCTTCTGGAACTGGCAAACTGGTGCCTGACGTTCACTGCAGCAGAAAAATTCTGATGAGGGTATGTGCAGATGTCACTTTTATACCCAACATCGGTTTATTGCCCTGGTAAGGGACCTGCTACAAAGACTGGTATACTGGCCGGACGGTTGCGCTGCAGGCAGCAACTCCCTACTGTTACGAATACTGCAACACGAGAATAGGACATGTGATGCTCTTCACTCCGTAGCAGCTAGCAGTGCACTGCCTAGACACAAAAGTCTAAAATGTTAATTTTCTCCTAAACAGCTGTCAGTGAAATCCTTTCAAGCTTTACTGCTGCTCTAGGAGCAACTCAGATGCGCATTGAGCAGCACTGCCTTACTGATCAACCTTAACTTACATAAAGTATAAGTCCTCTTGTAGTCTAAGTGCTGCCAGCACAGTCCTGTCAAATTAACCCATTCCCTTCCCCAATAAAACAAACAGTAAGAGCCTGCCATCATGGATGGGCAGCTTCCCATCATCTCTCTGGCCAGCCTGACAGACATGAGCATCCTGAGGCAATGTAACAATTGTCTCGTGTATACTGACAACCACTTACTTCTGAAATAAATAATTTATGTGAAACATAGTTGCGTTATGAAACTGGAGGCAATACTCTCACATAAGGACAAATCAAATGCCTAAAAGATCAACACACACACTTCCCACACTAAATAAGGACACAACACAAACCCACATATGCGGAGGTGCTCACTAGCAATTTACCAAAAGATGACAGGCCTCCAAAACAGAAATTACTTGCACATATAACAATGCAAAAAACAACCATAAAACAACACACACACACACACACACACACACACACGTGTCTCAACAAAGCCCATAAGGTGTTAACACTACAGAACCTAATGTATTGGTCATAGGTGACTCCACTGTGAGACACACCGATGTTCCCCTCACCAGACTGGACAAGGATCGGTTTACAGTTAGGTGCCAGGATCCATCAAGTCACTCAAGTCACAATCAGAAGTACCAGTATGACTATCACAGTCCCTATGGGGGTGAATGACTTCGGACATAATTCACTGGACTATATAAACAGAGATACGACTTAGCACTCAGACTGTCACAGGCAGGTATAAGCCTAGCTTTAAGCAGTATTCTACTTTCTCTAAGGACAATGCCACTATTCAGACAAAAAATGACTAACAATTGATTTAACTTCTAGTGGCAGTCCAAGGGAAATCAGTATCTGTCAGCCTGGGAAGACATGGTTGATAGGCCACGATGCTTTGCAAGAGATGATCTGCACCTGTCTCCTCTAGGCTTTTGGAGACTGGCAAAGGCATTAGTAACCCCACTGTGCCTTTTTTGGGCAGTGTAAAAATATCCACCCAACATAAAATACTCTCTAAATAAACTCAAGGTACTACTGGTTAATGCTAGGAGTCTAAACAAGAAACTGCACTCCCTGGAAGCACTATTCAACTTGGAAAACGTCAATGTCTGTGTAGTCACACAAACATGGTTCAAAGACATGGAAAGCACCACAGCCGTGCAGGGCTACAATGTCTTCCATATGTTCAGACCACAAACAGCTTGAAAGAGAACCAGAAGAGGTGTTGCATTCATCTTCATTAAAGTACACCTCAAGACGGGTCAAACAGTACGACCCTTGAGCTACTCCACATCCAGTTAACTATAGGCAAATCCCCATACCACATCACAGATAGTTAAAGATCCCCCACCATAAAACAGGAAAAGCATACCACATACCTGAACTTACTGGAGTCACTTGCCATACAGCACAACACCTTACTCATGGGTGATTTTAATTATCCTACCACTGAATGGGAAACATACACGACCACAAGCATGCTGGCAGAAGTTGTTGGTCTTTATCAATGCAAATGCTGTGGAACAGCCAGTCAAATACACCAACAAGAGGCTCAAAAGTCCAGGACATAGTATTCACTAACATGGGAGAGTACTTTACGTGAGACATAGCTGCACTATGAAATTGAAGGCCAGGACTTGCACATAAGGATAAATCAAATGCCTAAAAGATTAACACACACACTTCCCACACTAAATAAGGACACGACACAAGCCCACATATGTGGGTATGATGCCCTCCCTGGTAAGATTGGACCATAAATCAGTCTTGTTCGATGTAATTATAACACTAGATACCCCATAAAGCTAAAAAATGTTAAAGAATTTTTCAAAGACAATCTACCTCCAACTAAGTGATATAAGAAGTTTCAAAGCCCCCTCGAATGCAGACAACACAAACTCCTATGCAGAGGTGTACACCGATGCCCTGTGTATAACCACTTAAGCTACTGTATAGAACTGGCTATACCTGACTAGATTAAAACCACATATTGCTGAATAAACAAGCCACTCTAGTGGATCACTAGTTAAAACAGGCTATACAACAAGAGAAAAAAACTAATGGCCAAGAACAAGATGGAACTGGCTCATCAGAGGAAGAAATCCCTCTCTAACAAAAAAATTGGAGATCTTGTCAAGTCCTCCAAAGCTAATAACGAAGCAAAACCAGCCTCCCTAGCTAAAGATAATCATACAGCATTCTTCAATTATATCGGAAATCTAAAAGGGAATACCCAGCTATGCACTGAACTGGTCGTCAGTGGCACCAGTCACACACTCAGAGGTAATAGGCAAACTGCTAGCTGACAGATTTGGAGCAATAACCAACCCCCATCCCATCCCATTTATTCCCCAAAGTATACCTGCCACTATTCCTCAGCCTATTATCTCAAGAGAGGTGGTCATCTAGGTGGTGTCCAAGGCCAAAGACACTGCATCAACTGGACTAGACAAAATCCCTGGTTGCCTTTTAAACAACTTAAAACATGATCTACAAGACCTACTTGTATCCCTGTTTAACCACAGCCTGCAAACTGGCTATGCTCTGGCAGAATGGAGGACAGCAACAGTAATCCCTCTGCATAAGGGGTGACCATCAACTGACCCTGGGAATTATAGGCCCACAAGCTTGACAAGCCTCATCTGCAAGGGTATGGAAAAAATCATTTTGGACCTAATTAACAAGTAGACAGGTAAGCTGCAAAGTCTTGATCCAACCCAGTTTGGATTCATTAACAGTAGATCATGCTTGTTAAACATGGTTTACTTCTTAGAGAAAGTCACCAAGGCCCTGGACGAGGAAAAGACAGTGTCATACCACCTACCTTGACCTAGCCAAATCATTTGACACAATCCCCTAATTTAGAAGTTATATACTTACCATAACTTGGTATTTGTGTTGTCCAGTTTCATTCTTCCTCACTGATGGGTCCTTGGATCGGACTCCACCACTTCACAAGACTAATGATCCGAGCCTCAAGCTCATCCCTCTCCCATAATGCCTCACTTCTCCCCTAACTCCTAATATTGAGTTTGCTGTTCTATAGACCGTTACCTACAAAAATACATAGTTAGCAACATAACATTACCATGACCTGGAGCTCAAACCAAGAACCTATGGGTTCTGAAATTCCACTAGATATCTCTCAACAGCTTAGGATGGCAGATGGATGGGTGGGACATGAGAAAGAATAAAATTGGACAACACAGATGACAAGTTATGGCAAGTAAACAACTAAATCTGATGTTGCCCATTTCATTCTTCCTCACTGATGAGACACCGTCCCCAGCTATGTAAATCTCGGGTGGCCCTCATGGAAGGATATGCCGCAGCACCATGTAAACAAAGGATGTCCTGTTCCTGGAGACAATTATCCAGTTTATAATGCAAAACAAATGTATGCGACTTGGACCAAGTCACTGCTGCACAAATCTCATCAACAGAGGTTCTTGCTGAAAAGACAGAGGAGGTTGACACTGACCTAGTACAAGGAGCTTCTGGGGGACAAAACAGCTGCATGTTTTCAAGGAGTAGACAGTAGAAATGCAATCAGTAATCCATTTTGTTAGAGTGACTTTGGACACTACCTGGCCTAGTAGACTAGGTGAAAAAGATGCAAAAGTTGCTCAGATTTTCTGTGTCCCTTTATCTTGTGTAGGTAAAAATGCAAGTGTCTATGAATATCAAGCAAACATAACATTCACCTCTGTTGGAATAACTGGGGGGAAACACTGGAAAATTAATAGACTAGTTAATTTTCAATTTTGTGATCACTTTAGGCATAAAGGTAGGGTTCATTCTTAAAGAGACCGTATCTTTGAAAAGGGTGATATACGGTGGCTTAGATAAGAGCTTGCAGTTCAGACACTTTTTGCTGAAGTAATGGCCATGAGAAAAATGTTTTTCCAAGACAGAAACTTCAGTCACAGGAATGGGCAGGTTCAAAGGGTTTCAGTGAGACCATGAAGTGCAATTTTGAGGTCTCAAGGAGGAGAAGGATCCTTTATAGGGGGATCCAAGTAGGAAAACCCCATTCATAAAAGCCTTACATAATTTGGATGTTGACAGAGGGAAGAGGAGGAGTCTTCCCCTACATGAAAATTGGCAATTTCTGCCAGTTCCAGGTTTATGGTGGAGAAAATGGCACCCTCTCGGAAAAGAAAACTTGGGAACATAGCCAAAACAGGAGGTGAAAAGGGATCAATATTCTACTTCACTGCCCAAATTGAGAATTTCTTCCACTTGCCATTATAAACCTCTTTTGTGGAGGGCGTCTGAGAAATAAGAATAATGTCCTGGATCCGGAAAGCTAGCCTGGACTTTCGTAGAATCACTGTAAGTGGAGGAAACCAAGCAATCAGAGGGATCTGAGATTGGGACATACCTGCTCTGAATGATGGGAAATTAGATCCTGTCTGGGATCTAGTATCAATGGAAGATATTTGATGTGAGATCACAGGAAGGGGAACCACACCTGACCAGGCCAGAAGGGGGCTATGAGGATCAAGATACTCTTCAGCCTGCTGACTTTCTATAGTACTTTCAGAATCAGGGGTATCTGTTGGGTAAGCACACAGGAGACTAATGGTGGACTAGAGCATCCCTCAGTGACTCCCCACTTGGGGGTGGGGGGGGTCAGAGCAAAGTACTTGCTGCACTTGCTTAGAGGAGAAGCAAAGATGTGGCAGCAAGGTTGGCCCCATTGGCTGAATATTTGGTTGGCTACGGATTGATGTGGGGACTCAGGATAGATCTGCTTAGTCTGTCCACAAATACAATGGTCTCGCCAGGCACATGCGTTGCAATGAGAAAGTTGCTTGAAGAGATCAGCCATTCCCACACTCTCATGGCCTTTGCACAATGGGTATGACCAGGTCCCCCCCTGTTTGTTGATGTACCAGACTACTGCCATGTTGTACTTATGAATGGCTACCATTCCTAGAGGAATGCAGTTGTGAAAGGCTTGCAATGTCAGGACAACTGCTCTCATCTCAAGGACCTTTATTTGCAATTTGGCTCCGTAGCTACCATGTGCCTTTGACTAATCTCCCTTGATAATGCCCCCATAGTCACTGCGGCTATTGGAGGGGGAACACAGAAGGACCCGCCCAGGTATAGACCGATCGACAGCATCCACCAGAGGTGATGTTTGCAGACTGGTGTTAGTCTGATAGGAACAGACAGATTGTTGTAACATGGACAACTGGACTGCCAGAGTCTAGTGTAGCACTCAAATGAAGAACTTTGCCAATGGTACTAGCAGTATGACAGCTGACATGGATCCTACGGCTCTCAGGACTAAATGTACAGGTGGAGCGGTAATGCTTGCACTTGCTGTCTTAGAGATGGCTGCACTACTCCATACAGCGTGTGGTATCTGCATGATGGCATTCGGTTCTGTCCCTGTGAACTCTGTTTTGCAGAGGCAACTCTGTTTTGCAGAGGCAACTCTGTTTTGCAGAGGCAACTCTGTTTTGCAGAGGCAACTCTGTTTTGCAGAGGCAACTCTGTTTTGCAGAGGCAACTCTGTTTTGCAGAGGCAACTCTGTTTTGCAGAGGCAACTCTGTTTTGCAGAGGCAACTCTGTTTTGCAGAGGCAACTCTGTTTTGCAGAGGCAACTCTGTTTTGCAGAGGCAACTCTGTTTTGCAGAGGCAACTCTGTTTTGCAGAGGCAACTCTGTTTTGCAGAGGCAACTCTGTTTTGCAGAGGCAACTCTGTTTTGCAGAGGCAACTCTGTTTTGCAGAGGCAACTCTGTTTTGCAGAGGCAACTCTGTTTTGCAGAGGCAACTCTGTTTTGCAGAGGCAACTCTGTTTTGCAGAGGCAACTCTGTTTTGCAGAGGCAACTCTGTTTTGCAGAGGCAACTCTGTTTTGCAGAGGCAACTCTGTTTTGCAGAGGCAACTCTGTTTTGCAGAGGCAACTCTGTTTTGCAGAGGCAACTCTGTTTTGCAGAGGCGACACTTTTGACTTCAATGTTTATCCCAACTCCCAGCCAGTTGAAAGTTTGCAGTAGGTACTGAGTGGCTTGAAGAAGCTGATGTCTTGTTGGTGCAGTTGGGAGTCAATTGTCTAAGTACAGAAACACCTGGAATCCTCGCCGTCTCAGGTGAGCTGCCACCACCGACATGCATTTGGTAAACACACAGGGGGCAGTGGCGAGTCCAAAGGGCAGTGCTCTGAATTGGTAATGACCAGCTCCCAGCCAGATCCAACTAACTGTATCAGAGCCTTGATGAAACTCTGCATCATCCAGTCCATATCTGCACGGGATAGTTGGGATGTTGCAGGCAGGGAATGAGAGAAATTACGGTTTCCAGGCTGTGGCAATGTTGAGTCCAAACACTTTTTAGGTACCATTGTAGTTTTCCTCATATGCAGTCTTACATAGGGAATTAATAGGATGCAGGATGCCATGAAGCTCAAAGCCTGCAGATTTTTTCTTGCAGATAACTGGGCCTTTGTTGCCAACATTTTGAAATAAGTAGTCAGTTGCCTTTGTTTGTCTGACGTGAGATAAGCCATCTGGGCAGTGGTATTCAAGCTTGCACCCAGGAATGTTATCTCTTGTGAGGGTACTAGTTTTGATTTCTTTTTGTTGACTGTGAACCCTAGGCATGTTAGAAGTCTGTTCACAAACGCCAGATGTTGAAGAAGAATGTCCTCGTTCTCTGCTTGAGACAATCGTCCAAGTAAGGATATATTTGTATTCCTCTGTCTGCAAAATGCAATTACTGGTGCCAGACACTTTGTAAAGACCCTGGGCGCAGTAGATAAGCCAAAGGGCAGTGCAGAGAATTGGTAATGCACTGAACCAGCCTTGAATCTGAGGTATCGTCTGCATGATTGTCTGATTGGAACATGCAGGTATGCCTCTTTTAGGTCTAAAGTCACAAGCCAAGCAGTCTTGCCCAACATGGGCAGAAGCTGCTGCAAGGTCAACATTTTGAATTTTGGAATATCCAGGAAAGTGTTCAGAAAAGATAGGTCCAGTATAGGCATCCAGGCCTTGTCCTTTATGGGTACCAAGAACAGCCTTGAGTAAAATCATTGTCCTTGCCTTTGGTCTGGTACTTGTTGAATGGGTACTTGTTGAATGGCCCCCATGTCCATGAGGGATGAGACTTGTTTTTGTGCCTCTGCCCATTGATTTTTTGGCAGATCTGGCCAGCCGTTTGCCTTTGGCATAATATGGAAGTGGAACTTGTATCCTTGTGACACTGTTTAGAACCCACTTGTCCTGGGTTATGATGTGCCAATTTTGAGGAAAAAGTGCTAATTTTCCCCCTAAGGGTGCTGCCAGAAGGTAAGTGCTTGGTACAGGCAGGGGGAAGTCATTGGGACTGCTTTCTGTATGTTTGTGATCGATCTTCTCCAGCTTTGGAGGTAGAAGCACCCCATTGCTTGGGCCTATAAGAACCTTGCGCCTGGGATCTGCCCCTAGGGCATCTGGGTCTGCCCCTTTGTGGCCTGTCTGACACAGGAAAGGAACAATTTTTTGTAGGCCAGTGTCTACTAAACCTATGTGGCTGTACTTGTAAAAATTCTTTGACAGTTTGCATAGATTTAGCTTTGTCCTCCATTTTCTTTTAACACCTCTTCTGCCTTAACACCAAAGTATCATGCTGTAAAGGAGCATCTAGTAATTTAACTTTAACATGATCAGGCAGATTTTGTTCCTTTAACCAGGCACTCTCCTAATTACAGAACCCGTAACTGCGGCCCAGCAGGAGGCCTCCAATGAATCAAAACCACATTACAAAGTATGTTTTCCAACTTGTTCTGCTGCATATAATAAATCCTGCATTTCTTTGTTTTCTGCACATTCAGAATTTAATATTTTCTGTTTAAGCAATCCCATGACATGTTGCTGATACTTAAGCATATGAAATTGACAGTAAGGCCCTTATAGCCAAAGTTGCAGATGTGTAAACCTTTCCTCATCTATCCAGTGCCCTTGAATCTCTGTCAGAGGGGGTTGGGTTTTTTGCAGTGGAAGCCTTAACTCCATTTGGACCCTGTGAAATAGTTTCTGGGTCAGCTGCAGGGCTTTTGAAAATAAATTTGTGAGAGTCAGGAACCCTGTAATATCTGTCAGGCTTAACAGGAGCTGGGGGTAAGGAGTCAGGGTTCAGACTGGACTCCGAAAACACATCATCTACAATGTCTAAGCTGGAGGCCTGTGCTGAGGTGGTTGTTGTGTCTTTCTGCTTTTCCCGGTTAGGGGTTGCCACAGCGGAACTCTGGTCCGCTAATGATTGGCAAGTGATTTTTACGTGCGGAGTTGCCAGCCCTAACGCACAACCTTCAACGAAGGTATGCCCATTCACGCATGTCTCCACACAGAAGACGCTCTAGCTGAGAATCGAACTGGACAGCGTCTTACTGTGAGGCGACAGCGCTAATGCAGCACCACCACCGCGGATCTAATGTTGTTGTTGTTGTGTCTTTCGGCTTTTCCCAGTTAGGGGTCGCCACAGCGGAACTCCAATCCGCTAATGATTGGTAGTTGAATTTACGTGCAGAGTTACCAGCCCTGATGCACAACCTTCAACGAAGGTACGCCCATTCACGCATGTCTCCAAGCAGAAGATACTCTAGCTGAGAATCGAACTGGACAGTGTCTTACTGTGAGGCGACAACGCTACCGCAACACCACCACTGCGTGTAGGCCTGTGCTGAGGTAGTAAAAGAAAATCCCTGAGCTTCTTTTTAGACTCTGAAAAATCTTGGCTCTCCCAGTGGAAGTGCTCCCTCATGGTATGCAAGGTTTCCCCAAAGGAATAGTCCTCAGGAGGAGATGCTGAAGGAATAGATTCTTCAGCATCAGAATCCTCATGGGGGGAAGAGAATATTCCGGATCAGAAGAGGAATCAGAAGAAATAAAAAAACCTGAAGATTCATAGTCAGTGTCTCTTATCAGGAGGGGGATGGGAACCCCTGATCAAGGTAATCAAGTCTTCGGCCATTTTGAGCATCTGTTTTTTGGGGATAGAAGACCGTCCACGTAGCTCTTGAGTTTGTTTCCTTGCTTTAGAAGGTGTTTTAGTCTTCGTCTTTGATGGTGAAGTCGGTTTAATGTAAAGATGGTTAGGTCTGAATACACCCTCAGAAGCCAGTACCTGCTCAGCGGCTCCGGACCCATCTGAGGGGTTAGTGTCCAAGGCGCCAATACCTTCAGTATCCAGCAGCATGGCCGACTCCATGTGGGAGTCGGTAGCAGGGTGCGACTCTAAAGTAGCGGGCGTCAGGGGCTGCGAAAGCGCCTCACGGAGAAAGTACAGTTTTGTACCTACCATAAATGTAGATGTTCGAGTGCTCATACAGCTGCAGCCATTACAGATGGGATATCCTGCCGTCAGGCGGGTCCTCGGTCGGCCAAATTCCAAAGTCTAGGTCCGGCGTCGGTTGCCGTAGCTTCTTCCCTGACGTCAGTGCGGCAGGGGTATAAAAGAGGCAGCCAACACCATTTTCTTCAGTTTTTCTTGCCCCAGATGTCAGGTGCCCCCAGAAGGAAGGCAAAACATAATATTATGCAAACATGCAATGTAGATAAATCAAAAACAGTAGTTGCAAGCAAATACACCATAAAAGAATACCCCAAATAGGTTGTATGTCAAAAGTGTTTGTCATAAGGCCTGTCCTAAGAGGGGATGGTGGGAGGGTAACCTGGACTGCAGCTGTATGAGCACTCTAACATCTACATTTATGGTAGGTACAAAACTGTACTATGTTCATTGTGCATACAGCTGCAGTCATTACAGATGGGTAGAATCCCAAAGCTAAGTAAGGGTGGTAGGCACTAAGTGGAACTAGGAGGGGCGAGGATGCCCTGCAGGACTGCTGTGGCAAAGCCCGCTCTAGATTATGAGTATAGTGGAAGGTGGTAGTGCTTGGAGAAAGTGTGCACTGAACTCCAAGTAGCTGCTTCCAAAATGTCCTTGGTAGGGACCCCCCTGAGGAAAGCTGCAGTGGTAGCTGTAGCCCTGGTGGAGTGGGATCTGATGTATACAGGCACAGATTTTCCATGAAATGAATAACAAAAGCGTGTGCAGTGGGCTATCCATTTTGAAATTGTCTGTATGGAAATGGCCTTTCCTTGAGCACCTGTAGCATAGGACACAAACAGCTGCTCAGATTTCCTGAATGGCTTTGTTCTGTCCAAGTAATAACGAAGTTGTCTGTGAATGCCCAAGGAATGTAGTAGTCTCTCCCCTTTGTTCTGTGGATTTGGATAAAAGGTAGGTAAATGAATAGTCTGATTCAAAGCTACACTGGATACTACCTTTGGCATGAAGGTAGGGTTGGTTCGTAAGGAAACTCTGTCCTGATGGAAAATGATGAATGGTTGCACATCCATGAGGGCCTGTAATTCCGAAACCCTGCGTGCTGAGGTAATAGCCAGAAGGAAGGCTGTTTTCCATGACAAGTATTGTAGCTCTGTTGAAGAACCAGGCTCTAAGGGAGGCAGGGTCAGCTTTTTCAATACAAAGTTGAGGTCCCAAGCTGGGACTGGTGGTTTCCGTGGGGGTTTTATATTTTTTGCCCCTCTGAGGAACTGCCTTAATAGAGGATGTGAGAATAAAGGAGGATCTGTATTGTATTGTGCAGAAATGGCTGAAGCGTGGATCTTGATGGAGGAGAGGGAAAGGCCACTGTTTAACATCTCAGCTAGGTACTGTAAAATTTGAGGTATATTTATTACCCAAGGATTCTGGCCCTTTTCTCGATTCCAGGAACAAAATCGTTTCCATTTGGCAGAGTAGGCTTTTCTAGTAGAGGGTCTTCTGGCCTCCAAGATGACATCCTGCACCTCCTTGGAGAGGAGAGTCTGTTGGGAAATTAAGGTATTCTCCATGCAGCTAGATTTAGGGTTTTGAGCTGGCTGTGAAGGGTTTTGTAGGCCAATTTCTGCTAAAACGAAGAGGCTGAACCTTTAAGAAATCTTTCAACGTTTGCATAGATTTTGCCTTATCCTCCATCTTCTTTAATACCTCCTCTGCCTTAACGCTAAACAGCACATCCCGCTGTAAAGGTGCATTCAATAATTTGACCTTAACATGATCTGGTAACGTATGTTCTTTTAACCAAGCATGCCTAATGACAGAGCCCGTAACTGCTGCTCTACAGGAGGCCTCTTAGGAATCAAACCCACATTGCAAAGTATGTTTTCCCACTTGTTCAGCTGCATGCAATAAATCCTGCATTTCTTTAAAATTAGGAGGATCTGAATCTGGAAGCATCTTTTGTTTCAACTGAGACATCAAAAATTGCTGATATTTTAGCATGTGAAACTGGCAATTCAAGGCTCTCATTGCTAAAGTTGCAGACGTACATACCTTCTTTCCCCATCTGTCTAATGCTCTGGAATCTCTGTCAGAGGGAACTGGGATTTTTGTTGATGAGGCCTTAATCCCTCTGCGTCCCTGAGAAATAGTTTCAGGGTCAGCAACAGGGCTTTTGTACAGAAATTTGAGAGAGTCAGGGACTCTGTAATATCTTTCAGGTTTAACTGGGGCTGGGGGTAAAGAGTCAGGGTTTAAACTGGATTCAGTGTACACATCATCCACAATATCTAAAACTGACGGGATAGCAAGGGGTTTGTGTTGAGGCAATAAAAGGAAGTCTCTGAGCCTTTTCTTGGATTCTGAGTAATCCTGGCCTTCCCAATGGAAATGTTCCCTCATGGTATGCAAGGTCTCCCAAAAGGAGTAATCCTCAGGTGGAGAGGCTGATGGAATTGATTCCTTAGCATCAGAATCCTCATAAGGGGGTAAAGGATATCCTAGGTCCGAGGAAGAGTCTGAGGAAATGGACACCTGGTTGGAAGATTCATAGTCTGCATCCTTGTCTGGGCCTTTTATCAGGAGGGAGATCCTCTGATCAGGGTGATTAGGTCCTCGGCCATTTTTAGCATTTGTTTCTTAGGCATGGAAGCCTGTCCTGGAGAGAGTTGTGTCTGTTTCTTTGCTTTTAAGGGGGGCTTAGACTTAGCAGGGGGGGGGGGGTTAATGGTTAACTGGGTAGGTCTGAAAACACCCTCTGTAGCTGTGGATTGCTCAGCTACTTCGGTTCCCCTCTGTAGGGTTAGGATCGGAAAGCTGAAAACCTAGTGCGTCCGAAGGCCCAGCCAGTTCCATGTGGGAGTCGGAGGTGGTCTGTGGTTCTGTGGAAGCGGTCGTCAGGGGCTGCGTAGGCGCCTCACTGAAAACCAGAGAACCGGCGGCTGGCCTAGAAGAGGCCGCGTAGTCAGTTTTGGGCCTCGGATGCCTGTCTTTGTCCTTGCATTTTTTATGCATTGCGGTTGTCGGAAGTTCCGATGGCATGGTGTAATTGAATTTTCTGCCAAAATAATGTCGGGCAAAATCAAACCGACGTTTAATAGTGCGCTTGTTAAACCTAGCACAAAACCGACAATCAGTGACGTCGTGGTCACGGCCTAGGCATGGAATACAATAGGAGTGGAAATCCTTATGAGGTATTTGCTTCCCACAAGAAATACAGTTATTACCTTTTACTGACATCGGTCTGAGGCAAGAAAAAGTTTCCCCAGTTTCCCCAATGGGGTACTTAGCTTTTTTGGAAGACTTCGGTTCTGGATTCGGAATGAAAATCTCAGGAGTCAGCCGACCGGCACTTTTGAACTGCTTCTGCTTCGGGCACAGTGCGGCAAGAAAGACTGAAGAAAATGGCGTCGGCTGCATCTTATATACCCCTGTCGCACTGACGTCAGGGAGGAGGTGACAGCAACTGACGCCAGACCAAGACTTTGGAACTCAGGCCAACTGGGGAACCGCCTGACGGCAGGATAACCCAAGAGTAATGACTGCAGCAGTGTAACACGATGAACATCTCTATTTGTAGACAAGGTACGATTGGAATCACTGCTTCTGGATCCTGAGAATGTTGACACCATAGGCTTTTTAGATACCATTGTAGTTTCCTCATACGCAGTCTTGCATATGGAATTAGGAGAATGCAGGAGGCCATGAACCCCTGGGCTTGCAGTATTTTCCTTGCAGATAGCTGGGTCTTTGTGGCCAGTAGTTTGAAGTAGGCTGCCAAACTAACTTGTTTCTCTGGCGTGAGGAAAACCATCTGGGAAGTTGTGTCCAAGCTTGATCCCAGGAATACAATTTGCTAGCAGGGTACAAGATGTGATTTATTTTCGTTTATGGTGTGTGTACCCCAGAGAAGTTAGCAATTTCTGTACAAACGCCAGATGATTCAATAGTATGTCCTGGCTTTCTGCCTGAATTAGACAATCGTCCAGGTATGGGTATATTTGAATATTTCTTTGCCTGCAAAATGCAATGACTGGAGCTAGGCACTTTGTGAATACCCTGGGCGCAGTAGATAAGCCAAAGGGCAGTACAGAGAACTGACAGTGCATGTAGCCTGCTTTGAAGCGTAGGTATCTTCTGCAAGATTCCCTTATTGGGATGTGCAGGTAGGCTTCCTTTAAATCTAGTGTTGCCAAGCAGGCATCCTTGCCTAGCATAGGAAGCAGCTGGTGTAGATTTAGCATCCTGAATTTTGGGATCACCAAAAATGTGTTTAGGATAGAGAGGTCCAGGATAGGACACCAGGAGTTGCCTTTTCTGGGCACCAGGAAAAGTCTTGAGTAGAAACCTTGTCCCCTTTCCACTTCTGGGACAGGTTGAATAGCCCTGATACTGAGACAGAAAACTTGCTTTTGAGCCTCTGCCCACTGATTTTGGGGTGGATCTGGCCAACCGTTTGGGGTTGGTAAGGAGTAGAAGTGGAATCTGTATCCTTGGGAAACTATTTAAAACCCATTTGTCCTGGGTAATGAGTTCCCAATTTTTTTTTGCCTGCAGGGCAATCTTTCCCCTTAAAGGAACAGTCAGGTGTGCAGGGCTTGGAAGTTTTAAGGTTAAGTCATTGAGACAGTTTACCATAGGTGGGAGTCTTACTACTCCCTGCTTTGGAAGTGGGAGCCCCCCACTGCTTAGTCCTGTCAGTACTTTGGGACTGAAGCCTGGGTGTTCGGCTGGCTCTGGGTTTGGACTGAGAAGGCCTGGAAGAGGCAGGAAAGGACAGATTCTTAGAGGGCCAATGCCTACTAAATCTGGGAGGCTGTACTTGCAGGAAATCTTTAACAGTTTGCATAGATTTAGCTTTTTCCTCCATCTTTTTAAGTACTTCTGCTTTGTTGCCAAACAGGCTGTCTTGGTTTAAGGGAGCATCCAGCAATTTAGCTTTAACATGAACTGGCAAAGATTGCTCCTTAAGCCAAGCATGTCTTCTAAGTACAGACCCAGTGACAGCAGCCCTGCAAGATGCCTCTAATGAATCAAAACCACACTGCAAAGTATGTTTTCCAACTTGTTCGGCAGAATACATTAAATCCTGTAAATCTTTATTTTCAGCACAGTCAGGAATCATTTTCTGTTTAAGCAATCCAATAATATGCTGCTGATATATTAACTGGCAGTTTAAGGCCCTAATGGCCAAAGTTGCAGAAGTGTATACCTTCTTATCCTATCTATCCAGCGCCCTGAAATCTCTATCGGAAGGGGTAGGATTTTTGGCAGTAGTAGCCTTAACGCCCTTGGGTCCCTGTGAAATGGTCTCAGGATCTGCAGTAGAATTTTTAAAGAGGAACTTGTGAGAGTCAGGAACCCTGCAATACCTATCAGGTTTTCTGGGAGCACGAGGTAAAGAGTCAGGGGCTAAGCTAGATTCTGAGAAGGCATCATCAACAATGTCCAGTACAGGGGGGATAGCTAAAGGCCTGTGTTGGGGCAGGAGTAAGACATCCCTAAGCCTCTTTTTAGAGTCAGAATAATCCTGGCTTTCCCAGTGAAAAAGCTCCCTAAGAGTATGCAAGGTTTCACCAAAAGAGAAATCCTCTGGAGGGGAAGCAGAGGGAATGGAGTCCTCTGCATCAGAATCCTCAGATAGATAAGGGTAAATCCTGGTCATCAGAGAAAACAGAAATTTCAGAGTCCTGATCAGAAGAATGATAAGGAAACTCAGCCCTAGGTCTCTTAGAGGGGGAAGGCTGGCTTCCCCTGATTAGAGTAATAAGGTCTTCAGCCATTCTTATAATTTATTTTTTAGGCATAGAGGCCTGACCATGCGGTCTGGGCATCATTTTTCTAGGCATGGATCGAGTTTTAGGCCTTGAAGAAGATGGCATTGGTTTAATATGCAAGTCAGTAGGCCTGAATACACCCTCAGAAGCCGGTGCCTGCAAAGCGGCTCTGGACCCATCCAATGTAGAAGCATCTTGTGGCATACCGGACTCCGAATGGGTCTCAGTAGAGGCCTGCGAATCTGAAGTAGCGGGTAATCAAGGGCTGCGAAAGCGCCTCAGAGTACCGGTGAACTGGCGACTAGCTTAGGAGAAGCGCCGTCTGCAGCTTTGGACCTATGCAGTCCGTCTCTATCTTTATCTCTGCATTTTTTCGGAATGTCGGTAGTCGTGTGGCTTACTGAAGCCATTTCTGGATAATTGAACAGAGTATCAAAATATTTAGCAGCGTAAATAAATTGACTACGAATAGTTGGTTGTTTAAATAAGCACAAAACAGACAGCGAGGTACATCATGGTCAGGGCCTAAAGCAAGGAATGCAGTACGAATGAAAATCTTTGAGCTATTTGCTTTCCACAAGAAATACAATTAACTTTTACTGACATCGGTTTAGAGCAAGAAAAAGTTTCTCCAATGGGGTCCTTAGCTTAGTTGAAGTCTTCTGTTCTGAAACTCAAACGAAAATTTCAGGAGTCGGCCGACCGGCACTTGCGAACTACTACTGCTTCGGGCAACGCAAGAAAGACTGATGCAATGGCATCGGTTGCATGCTTTATACCAGTGACTAACTGACGTCATGGAAGATGAGACAGCAACTGACGCAGGACCCAAGACTTTGATAATCAGGCCGACTGAGGGCTACTGCAAGCAGACAACCCAAATGTGATAGGTTCATAGGTTCATACTAGGCTATCTGCCCTAGGGCATTTATAAGCCTAGCCAGAGTGTGTTTGGCTTTCGCCACCCATTTTAAATTAATTTTGCTATGCCCTTTTTCGAAGTTAGTATACTGTGCCTCTGTCTAACAGTGACACAGAAGTGATACCCGGGGTAAACCTACGATCTCCCATCCACTCATCAAGATTCCTCTTGGAGAGAGTCAATGAGGGACTCTGCCTAACCTGGACTGGGATTTTATTCCGGAGTGAAGGGAGCCTCTGGGTTATGAATCTGTCCCTCCAGCATGTCCTATTTATTTCAGTGCTGAGGTTCAAGTCTCTCGAGCTCGTAGCTCGATGGGATTTGGATTTTCTGAGGTGCAGCATGTCCATTAATTCCGGGTTGGACATGGCTTTATACGTCAGACACAGATTGTCTCTGAGCAGGCGGTATTATGCCACTGAGTAGAGCTGGAGTTTCTTTAACCGGGCAGCATATGGCATCTGTTTGAGCCCTTTGATCTTCTTGGTGAGGTACTTTTGGGTTCTTTCCAGTTGCTGCAGGTGTCTGGTAAGGTACATCCCAAAAGGGGCATTGTACTCAATTATGGGCCTGATGAGGGATGATTAAAGAGGCACGATGACCTCTCCTGATCTAGATGTGAATCCCTTCATGATTAGGTGGGCTATATAAAATGTTTTTCTAACCACTTTGGCCACATGGTTGTCAAATGAGAGATTGCTATCAACTTGCGTCCCCAGGTCCCTAATTACTTCTTCTGTACTTAATGGATTACCACCTATGTGGTAATTTGTGGGCACTTTGTTTTTGCCAAAGGGGATGACTATACACTTTATGGCGTTTAGCTTGAGGCCATGGCTCTGGCACCAGATGCCTGTTTCTATGAGGCCCTTTTGGAGGATGCTTGTGTCGGCTGCAGAGTCGATTATGGCGCCCAGTTTGCAGTCATCTGCAAACTTGGCCAGCCACAGTCCTTCCGTGTTGGCCTGTACCTCTGAGAAATATATACAGAACAAGAGAGGTCCCAGGACTGAGCCTTGTGGGACGCCACTTGCAACTTGTTTGGAATCTGACATGGCTCCAGCAATTCTAACCATGCGGGTTCTGTCCTTGAGCCAGTCTGCAACCCATCTAGTGACATAGGGGTTTATATTTAAGCTGGTGAGCTTGTAATGCCCGAGTGGGGTATTGTATCGAAGGATTTTGCGAGGTCCAGGTAGGCTGTATGGACCACCTTCCCCTCGTCAATGGCCTTGGTGACCTTTTCAAAGAAATCGACCAGGTTTAAGAGGCAGGATCTGCCCTTAAAGCCGAACTGGGTAGGATCCAGTGTCTGTAGGTCCCCAATATCTTTATTTATGAGGTTCATGATGATCCTTTCCATAGCTTTGCAGACCAAGCTAGTCAGGCTTATGGGGCGATAGTTTCCAGGATCCGTTGAGGCACCACCTTTGTGGAGAGGGACCACTGTTGCTGTACGCCACTCTTTGGGTACATATCCTGTAGTAAGGCTGAGATTGAACAGTAGTTTTATGTTTGGGTTTAGCTCTTCTTGGAGTTCATGTATGATGCAGCCCGGGACACCGTCTGGTCCCATTGATGCTGTGTTTTTTTGCTTTGGAGAGGGCTGCTCTTACCTGAGCATCTGAGATGTCAGGGGGGCAGCACTCTGCTGGGATAGATATTTGCCCTTTTGGGGGGGGGGGGGGGTTTGTGCTGAACCTGTCAGCTAGGATGTTGGCAATGTCTGTGGGTTCGGTGTATTTTTTGTCATTTTGGACTAATTCTGAGCATATCTGGGAATTCCAACCCAGGTTCCTAACATAACTAAAGAAAGCCTTGTGATTATCCTTAGTGTCCTGTGCAATTTTTCTCTCAAAGCTGGCCTTAGATGTTTTTATGAGTGCCCATAGTTTTTTGCTAATACTGATCCGAGATGCCTTCCCTTTTTGGGATTTTGCTCTATCATGTAGTAGCTTCCTCCTTCTATTGTATAGTTTGTTTATGGCTGGGGCCCACCAGACAGGAAGTCTGCTTTTGGAGGATTGGGTCTTGGTTTTATTTGGGATTGCATGATCCATGCATTCCTGAAGGTGTTCACAGAAAGCGTTTATAAAGGATTCTGTGGTCTGGGCCATATTTTCCACAGGCCCGGGGGCTTTGAAGTATTCCAACTCGGTTTTGAGGAGTGTGAAATTTGCTTTAGAGAAGTTTTTCACTGTGGTTTTCTGGGCAGGGGGTGGGGTCGGGATGTGAATATCCAGTGAGATTAATTTATGGTCTGATCTTACCAGTGAGGGATACACTTCTGGTCTGGAGCATAGAGTCCCCATGTTGGTGATGATCAGGTCCAGTACGTTTTACCCTCTTGTGGGAGCGGTAAGTTGTTCCATAGCATTTGAATTTATAAATTCTAGGAACCTTTGGGCTAGGGTGTTGGAGCTAGAGTAATGCTCCCAGTCTATGTTTGGGTAGTTGAAGTCACCCAATATAATGGTGTTTGGAGAGACCTTCATATTTTCCAGTGTTCTCAGGAAGGCCGAGTGGGGTTCCTGGGTTTGGGAGGGTGGTCTGTAGCAGGCTATAAACTGGAAAGCAGTTTTACCCACTGTTAGTTTCACATGGATAGTCTCTGATGCTTCGTGCTGTGCCACCAACCTGGAGGTGTGGGCATCTTTGACGAATATTGATACTCCCCCTCCTTTTGTGGTTCGGTCGAAGTTTTGGGGCCGAAAAGCATGGTATGAGATATAACCTGGTAGTGCTGGGGTGCTCTCAGGAGCCTTGAACCAGGTTTCTGTTACTGCACAGATATCTATGTTCTCCATGCTAAGGAGAGTTTCGAGTGCGTGCATCTTGAGGTTTAGACTTCTAGCATTGAGTAGCATTACTCTCAGTTTCTTATCTCTTGTGAGACCTATGGAGGTGGGTTTGTCTTTAGAGCCTTGCCTAAAAAAGGCACTATGGGGGTAGCAAGAGCCTTTGCCAATATCCGAAAGCCCAGGGGTGACAGGTGCAAGCCGTCCGTAGCGAAGCATCGTGGCTTGTCAAGCATGTCATCCCAGGCTGACAGGCATTGGATCCCCTTTGACTGACACCAATACTTAAGCCAATTGTTGAAATTGATCATCTTGTCTTCATATTGTGGCATCATTCTTGGTGAGGGTAAGATGCTACTCACGGTCAGGGTCATACCGGCCTGGACTACATGCTCAGAGAGCTCCTCTGTCTCTTTTCATGTAGTCCAGGGAGGTACTTCTCAGGTCATTCACACCAGCATGGACAATGACGGAGTCATATTTGTACTTGCCTTGGAGTGACCTGAGTGCGGGATGTCAGTGTGCCTGACTATAGAGTCACCTATTACAAGTGTATCAGGTGTGTTGTTTAGCCTTAAGGGCTGTGAATGTTCGGCACACTGGCTTTGTGAGCTATGTGTTGCACGTGTTTTGGGGTAGCGGTTGCTTGGGTGTCTGCTTTGGAGGTCTCTGCTGCTTAGGCAGATTTTTATTTAGAGCCTCCGAATATGTTTTTGTGTGTTTATGTGTTTGGTTTGCTGTCATGGTAGGTCTATGTGAGACTGGAATTGTAGTGACTGTGGTTTCCTTCTCCTGACTGGTTACACCAGTACTGAGTTGAGAGAGCTTAGCCTCAAGTTTGGCTGTATGGTTGCATCTCTCACATGTTGGAATTTGTTGGGAGGAGGAGAGGGTTATCTGTGTACATGAGGCAGTTGTAACATTGCCTCAAAATTCCCAGATTCACAAGCTGTACCGGAGAGGAGACTGACAACTGACCTTTATATATGCTAGAATAGTATTGGGAATTCCTTTATAATTGAAAAAAAGGGCCAATGGGGAACAAGGTACTCAAGGGGAGTTTGTGAGGGTGTAGTGCTTTTAATTTTTTAGTGCTGACTTGTATAATTGCTTTAGTGAGCAAGTGCCAGGTAACTTAAATGCAAAAACGACAAACAGTAACTTTCTTTCAAGTGAAACAAGGAAACAAGTACAGTAAGCAATGCAGATATCACTAGGGACCCACAGAAGTGCTGAAAAGCCACGGTTTAGGTGGAATTAGCATTTCCGGGAAATAACAAGCAAACAAACAACAAGCATACAAACAAAGCTAGATTCAGCAAGCCTGGATCTAGTCTATGCTACAGCAAACAAGATGTACCAATTTCAGTAAGAAGCAGTTCAAATATGCAGGCACTATAAGCCTTTAACCAGAAATTCCCAGCTCAGAAGGGCAGAGTCCAGCCTCTCCTCCCACAAGAGTGCAGACCACGAGCCCTCAATGTAAAATAACTGGCCTGAAGCCCAAGTGCTTAAACCAGAATTAATACACTTTTAGAACAACAGACACGGTGCCCTCAATCAGCAGTTCCCAACTTAGAAGGATGTAAGCTACCTGTTCTGCCACTACAGTGCAGACCACAAACCTTCTTAATGTAAAATAACTGGTCTGAAGCCCAAGTGCTTAAACTAAAAGGCTTAGAATGAGTTACACCAAGCAGTAATAAATACAACTGAGTACTTTTAAGATGACGCAAAAGCAAAATAAAGTAGGAAGAAACAAATGCAGTAAAAGCAGATTTTTTTTTTTTTTTTTTTTGAGTGAGCAAATGAGATGGGCCCAGGAGTTATAGGACAGAAACAAGTGCAAATGCAGGCCTTCAAATTAGAAAGTTGAGAGAGATGGAAGACCGCCCAAACGGCCAATAGCTACAAATTCTGGGCCAGAACCACTCCCTATGTGGTAGACAGGTTACCTAATGCTTACCACTGCCACTGATGAGCTAGAAGGCTTCCCTCCAACACAGAAAGGCTTGGGGGGCTCAGAAGCTTACAAACAGTCCTGGACACAGCAAATCTGTATCTGGAACACTAATTACAGGAAAGGTAGGAAACAGGCTTACAATTTTTTTTTTTTTTTTTTTCAGAAAAGTAGCAAAAACAGTAGTAAAAACAATTCACATGCAGTGCAAGCTGGCACACTTGAGTATGTAGCAATATTAGTCCACACACAGTTTGAAAAAATGTAATTAAATTAAAAAGGACTAAAAGCAAGTGCTGAAAGGGTTTATTAGGTAGAATGCGGTAAAGAGATGGGACTGGGGGAGTGCCCTAGATCAAATCTACAGTGGGGCGGGCACTGCAAAAGCCACCAAATTTAAACTACAACCAAGAACCGGGGGGGGGGGGGGGCGTTTCAACAGAGATGTGAGGAATCACAGTGCAAATTTTAAAACCAAAAAAATATATATTGATCTCTGTATATTTGCAGAACAGTAAGACAACAGATACCTAAGCAGCAATTTAGCTCTATAATACAGAAAAATATACTCCGCTCTATATATTTGCAGATAGTCTTGTAAGGCTGTCTCTCAGTACACAGGTTCCAATTTAAATGCAGGCTGTTACTAACAAGTCAAATTAAGGGAACTTTGAGTTGAGCAACACACAAGCTATAAAAAAGTTATATCAGCTGAAGACAAGGCAGAAAATGAGGGGGGGATGGGGAAGACAGTTTCAACAGAGATGACTGCAACAGTGAAACACGAAGAACATCCACTGAAGTACTTAATGGCAGCAACAAGAGCTAGGGAGTCAAAAGGCACCACTGCATTATGGGTCAGTGAGGAGCTCTACCTGGCCAGAGTTCTCTTTGTTGCCAAGGAGACGAGACATTTTCAGCAACCAGTACATCTGTCCAGTGTATGAAAAAGACCACCTTAAGTAACTTAGAGGTACACAAAAAGAATTCGTTACTAATATTTTTATTTCACTACATAACAGGAATAACCTTTTTCTTACTTTTGTCTTTACAAATAGTCATTTTACACCTCATTATCACACTGATGTAGCCTTCTAAATGCGTTTTAAAACTTTGTGCATATGCATCAAATGTGCAAACATATGCATCTCTCTATGTATCTGTGTATGTATTTTCTTCCAAATATAATCATAAATATATATATATATATATATATATATATATATATATATATATATATATATACATACATACACACACACACAGACACACACACAAACACAAACATGCATTGTATGGAGCTGCAATATATTTGGCAGTTAGAGCTGTAGAGTCTTTGGGACAGCGCAACTAGCCAGTATGTGTTACACACAAATACATGTACACATGTTGCAATCATTGCGAACAATGCTACCAAGTTGTCAAAGCTGTCCTACGCCAATATACTACACAACCACATCCACAAAAAGTACAGTGGTGTACCTACCATAAATGTAGATGTTAGAGTGTATTCACTGTTGCAGTCATTACACTTGGGTTATCCTGCTGGCAGGCTACCCGCAGTCGGCCTGAATTCCAAAGTCCTGGTCCGGCGTCGGTTGCTGTCGCCTCTTCCTTGATGTCAGTGCGCCAGGGGTATAAAAGATGCAGCAGACACCATTTTCTTCAGTTTTCCTTGCCCCATATGTCAGGTGTCCCTAAAAGGGTAGGCTAAACATTCTGCTTATAAAAAAGCATGCACTAACATAAACATTAGCTTCATCTACAAGCAAATACACCACATAGGTTGTATAGAATAGAGAAGTACAGATAAGTCCCAGCAATGAAGGGAGGGTAACCTGGACTGCAACAGTGAATACACTAACATTTACATTTATGCTAGGTACACAACCGTACTATATTCGTGTTTCACTGTTGCAGTCATTACACTTGGATTGAATCCCAAAGCTGAGGTTGGGTGGCTGGGCCTAAATAGAATTAGGAGTGGCTATGAGGCCCTGCAGAACTGCAGTGGCAAAGCCTGCTCTGGATTTAGAGCAAAGAGGTAAGTGGTAGTGCTTTGTAAAACTGTGCACTGAAGTCCAAGTTGCAGCCTCCAAAATATCCTTGGTTGGTACTCCTCTGAAAAAGGCTGCTGAAGTGGCTGCTGCTCAGGTTGAATGTGGCCTAATGCCCTTAGGCACTGATTTGCCATGTTGTGAATAGCAGATACAAATGCAGTGGCCTATCCATTTTGAAATAGTCTGCTTTGAAATAGCCTTTCCTTGTGATCCTGCAGCATATGCCACAAAAAGTTGCTCAGTCTTTCTGAAAGCTTTAGTTTTGTCCAAGTAGAAGCGTAGCTGTCTGTGTATGTCCAAAGAATGCAGAAGTCTCTCCCCTTTATTCTGTGGGTTTGGATAAAAGGTAGGCAAATGAATGGTTTGGTTAAGATCCACACTGGACACTACCTTAGGCATAAATGTTGGGTTTGTCCTTAGAGAAACCCTGTCTGGATGGAAAATAATAAAAGGTTCCACAGCCATTAATGCCTGTAACTCAGACTCTTTTTGCTGAAGTTACTGCTAGGAGTAGAGCTGTTTTCCATGATAAGAATTTTACCTCTGCTGTACTGGCTGGCTCAAAAGGAGGCAGTGTGAGCTTTTCCAAGACAAAATTGAGGTCCCATGTAGGTACTGGTGCTCTCATTGGAGGGCTTATGTTTTTGGCCCCTCTGAGGTACTGCCTTAGCAGTGGATGTGAAAAAATAGGTGGGTCTGTATTGTAATGAGCTGAAATGGCAGAGGCATGGATCTTAATTGATGAGAAGGATAGGCCTTTGTCCAGCCATCTCAGTTAGGTATTGTAAAATCTGAGGAATATTTGGTAAAAGCGTGTCAATTCCTTGTGCCTGATTCCAAGCACAGAATCTCTTCCATTTTTCTGCATAAGATTTTCTGGTGCTGGGCCTCCTGGCCTCCAAAATAACATCCATAACTGCTTTAAAGAGAGGAGTGTTCTGCGTGGTTATATTATCCACCATGCAGCCAGATTTAGTGTTCCGAGTTGGCTGTGCAGGATCTGATTGTTTTGTTGGGTCAGTAGATGAGGAATTTGAGGTAACGTCCAGGCTGGGCCTTGAGACAAGCTCTTTAGGATTGGATACCAGTGCTGGCGTGGCCAGTCTGGGGCAATCAGCATCATTTTTGGCTTCTCTTGTCTGACCTTTAGGAGTACCTTGGGGGGGAGAAGCAGTGGGGGAAAGGCATATACTGTAAGGGTTTTCCAGCTGAATGATAGGAGCATCCACTTTCCATGCTTGCTTGTGATAAGTCCTTGTGCAGAATCTCTGCAGTTGGCAATTGTGAAGGGAGGCAAATAGCTCTACGTCTGGGCATCCACATTTCCTTGTTCTCATGCTGAAGACTTGCGGATCTAGTTTCCACTCGTGAGGGTCCATGAGGTTTCTGCTTAGTTCGTCTGCCAGAATATTTTTCTTTCCTGGCAGGAATTGTGCTTGCAGGTGCACTTGATAAGTCAATGCTGTGTTCCAAAAAGTCATGGCTTGTCTGCAGAGGGGGTAGGAATGTGTGCCTCCTTGCTTGTTTATGTACCACATGACTGTAATATTGTCCGTCTTTATCAGCAGTTGTCCTGGATGGAGTAGATCCTTGAAGGCTGTCAGGGCATTCTGTACAGCTAGCATCTCTTTTTGATGGCTATGAAGATGCATTTGGCTTGCGGGCCATGTACTCTGAATACATTGTCCTGCCATGTGGGCCCCCCAGGCATAATCTGATGCATCTGTTGTTAGTGTCTGCCTGGCTGCGAGTAAAGTGAATGGCTATCCCTTGTTGTGGTGACAGGCCTGTGCCCACCGTCGAAACTCCTACTGCAGGCAGGGAATGAGGGTAATTAATGTTTCCAGGCTGTGGCAATGTTAAGTCCAAACACTTTTTAGATACCATTGTAGCTTCCTCATATGCAGTCTTGCATATGGAATTAGCAGAATGCAGGAGGCCATAAAGCCCAGCCTGCAGAATTTTTGTTGCAGATAACTGGGTCTTTGTTGCCATCATTTCGAAGTAAGAAGTCAGTTGCCTTTGTCTGGCGTGAGATAAGCCATCTGGGCAGTTGTATTTAAGCTTGCACCCAGGAATATTATCTCTTGAGAGGGTACTAGTTTCGATTTCTTTTCGTTTACTGTGTACCCTAGGCAAATTAGTAGTCTTTTTACAAATGCCAGATGCTTCAGTAGAATGTCTTTTTTCTCTGCTTGAATACGGCAGTCGTCCAAGTAGGGATATATTTGAATTCCTCTTTGTCTGCAAAATGCAATTACTGGTGCCAGGCATTTTGTGAAGACCCTGGGCGCAGTAGATAAGCCAAAGGGAATTGCAGAGAATTGGTAGTGCATTGAGCCAGCTATGAATCTGAGGTATCTTCTGCAAGACTGTCTGATTGGGACATGCAGGTATGCCTCTTTGAAGTCCAAAGTTACAAGCCAAGCCTTCTTGCCCAGCATGGGCAGAAGCTGCTGCAGCATCAACATTTTGAATTTGGAACGTCCAGAAAAGTGTTTAGAATAGAAAGGTCCAGTATTGGTCGCCAGGCTTTGTCCTTTCTGGGTACCAAGAAAAGGCCTGAGTAAAATCCTTGTCCCTGCTCTTGCTGTGGTACTCGCTGAATAGCCCTCATGTCCATGAGAGATTAAACTTGCTTTTGTGCCTCTGCCCATTGATTGTGTGGCAGGTCTGGCATATCTTTTGTCTTTGGAAGGGTGTGAAAGTGGAACCTGTAGCCCTGAGAGACTATATTCAAGACCCATTTGTCCTGGGTGATCATGTGCCAATTTTGTGAAAAGTGCTAGCTTTCCCCCTAAGGGTGCTTTCAAAAGATAAGTGCTTGGCATTGGCAGAGGAAAGTCATTGGGACTGTTTCCTATATGGCTGTGATTTGTCTTCTCCGCTTTTGGAGGTAGAAGCACCCCATTGTTTAGGCCTGTATGAGGCCTTGGGGCTGGGGTCTGCCTCTAGGGCGTCTGTATCTGCCTCTTTGTGGCCTGTCTGACACTGAAAAGAAAGGATCAAGTCTTAGAAGGCCAGTTCCTGCTAAATCTGGGTGGCTGTACCTGTAAGAAATCCTTTACTGTCTGCATAGATTTCGCTTTATCCTCCATTTTCTTTAACACCTCTTCAGCCTTAACACCAAACAAAGTATCATGCTGTAATGGAGCATCCAATAATTTTGCATTAACATGATCAGGCAGATTCTGTTCCTTTAACCAAGCATGCCTTCTAATGACAGAGGCTGTAACAGTGGCCCTGGAAGAGGCCTCCGGTGAATCTAAACCACATTGCAAAGTATGCTTTCCCACTTGTTCAGCTGCATGCAATTAATCCTGCATTTCCTTGTTTTCAGAACATTCAGAATTTGTCAACATTTTCTGTTTTAGCAGTGACATTAAGTATTGCTGATATTTAAGCATATGAAACTAACAATTTAAAGCCCTTACAGCCAAGGTAGCATAAGTGTAAACTTTTTCCCCCCATCTGTCCAGTGCTCTAGAATCTCTATCAGAGGGGACAGGGTTTTTTGCAGTGGTAGCCTTGACCCGTTTGGGTCCCTGAAATATAGTTTCTGGGTCAGCAGCAGGTTTTTATATAGAAATGTATGAGTATCTGCAACCCTGTAGTATCTGTCTGGCTTAACAGGTGCAGGGGTAGAGAGTCAGGAGACAGGCCGGACTCTGAAAATACATCATCTACAATGTCTAGAACAGGTGGAATAGCAAGAGGTCTGTGCTGAGGCAGTAAAATAAAGTCTCTGAGCCTTTTCTTAGATTCTGAGTAACCTTGGCTCTCCCAGTGAAAATGCTCCCTCATGGTATGCAGGGTTTCCCCAAAAGAATAATCCTCAGGAGGAGAGGCTGAAGGAATAGATTCTTCAGCATCAGAATCCTCATAGGGAGGAAGAGAGTATCCCTGTTCTGAAGAGGAGTCAGAGGAAATGGAAACCTGATCAGAAGAATCATATTCTGTGTCTTGCCTAGGCCTCTTATCAGGAGGGGGATGGGAACCCCTGATCAAAGTAATTAGGTCTTCGGCCATTTTAAGCATCTGTTTCTTAGGTATGGAAGTCTGTCCTGGAGAATGCTGTACTTGTTTCTTTGTCTTTAAAGCTGTTTCAGTCTTTGCCTTGGAAGCTGAGGTTGGCTTGACATATAATTGTGTAGGTCTGAAAACACCCTCAGAAGTCGATGCCTACTCAGCGGCTCCGGACCCATCTGAGGGAATAGTTTCAGTGTGTCCAATACCTTGAGTATCCAGAGGCCTAGTTATCTCCACGTGGGAGTCGGAAGTGGCCTGTGGCTCTGAGGTAGGGGCCTCAGGGGCTGCAAAAGCACCTCACTGAGAACCGGCGAATCGGCGACTGGCCTAGCAGAGGCCTCATCGGTTTTGGACCTCTGATGCCTGTCCTTTTCCTTTTCCTTGCGCTTTTTATGAACTCCAGTCGTCGGCTGTTCCGACGGCATTATATAATTAAACCGTCGGCCAAAGTAATGAAAGGCAAAATCGTACAGACGCTTAATAGTGCATTGGTTAAATTTAGCACAAAACCAACAGCTAGCAACGTCGTGGTCAGGGCCTAGGCAAGGAATACATTAAATGAAAATCCTTAGGAGGTATTTGCTTCCCACAAGAAATACAACTTAACTTTTTCTGACATCGGTCTGGAGCAAGAAAAAAGTTTCCCCAATGGGGTACTTAGCTTTATTAAAGACTTCGGATCTGAAATTCGATTTCGAAAAGCTCAGGAGTCGGCTGACCGGCACTTGCGAAAGTACAGTTTTGTACCTACCATAAATGTAGATGTTCGAGTGCTCATACAGCTGCAGTCATAACAGATGGGTTATCCTGCCGTCAGGCGGGTCCTCGGTCGGCCGAATTCCAAAGTCTAGGTCCGGCGTCGGTTGTCGTCTCTTCCTCCCTGACACACATTGAAGACAGTCATCAAAAAGTGGAGAAAATATGGGACATCAGTGACGTTGCAAACAACTTGACATCCCTCCAAAATTGATGAAAATACAAGTAGAAAACTGATCAGGGAGGCTGCCAAGAGACCTACTGCAACACTGAAGAAGCTGCAGGAATTTCTGGCAAGTAATGGTTGTGTGCTACATGTGACAACAATCTCCGGTATTCTCCATATGTCTGGACTATGGGGTAGGGCTGCAAGACGGAAGCCTTTTCTTACAAAGAAAAACATCCAGGCCCAGCTAAAATTTGCAAAAATACATAAAGTCTCCCAAAAGCATGTGGGAAAATGTGGTATGGTCTGATGAGACCAAGGTTGAACCTTTTGGCCACAATTCCAAAAGGTATGTTTGGCACAAAACCACCACCACCAAAAGAACACCATCCCCACAGTGAAGCATGGTGGTGGCAATATCATGTACTGGGGGTGCTTTTCTTCAGCTTGAACTGGGACTTTAGTAAAGGTGGAGGGAATTATGAACAGTTCCAAATACCAGTTACTTTTGGCCCAAAACCTTCAGGCATCTGCTACAAAGCTTAAGATGAAGAGGAATTTCACCTTTCAATACGACAATGACCCCAAGCATACATCCAAATCAACAAAAAAAAATGAACTCACCAGAAGTTTTGGAATGGCCCGGCCAGAGCCCAGACCTAAATCCAATAGAAAATCTGTGGGGTGACCTGAAGAGGATGTGCACAAGAAATGACCTTGCAATCAGATTTGGAGCATGTTTGCAAGGATGAGTGGGCAAATATTGCCAAGTCAAGATGTGCCATGCTGACAGAATCCTACAGAAGACTGAATGCTGTAATTAAATCAAAAGGTGCTTTAACAAAGTATTAGTTTAAGGGTGTGCACACTATGCAACCAGCTTACTGTATGTTTTTATTTTTTTATATCTTTCCCCTAACAGATTTGTTTTTCAATTGAAATGTACAGGTTACATTAAAGGTGGGAAAAGTTTTGAAATGATTTATTGTAGTCTTTTTATATCACAAAAACCAGACATTTTAACAGGGGTGTGTACACTTTTTATATCCAATGTACATAGTTTTCATCTTAAGTTATTAGTTTTATTTGTACTGTTTATTATATCATAATGTATTTCATTACTTTAACAGAAAAAAATTAAATTTTCTTTGAGGAAAAAAAAGGGGAAAAAGAAAACATCTTACTGCACAAATATGGATACCCAACCTGTCTTGCCAGACCACTGGAATTTATGCATCCTTCAACATTTGTTCAGAGTATAAACCAGACACTCTGATGACAACTGACCAGGACTACCCTTCATCCTCCTGCTGGAATGTGGTGCTACAATGCTTGAAGCCAAAACTATACTGCAAACGGCCTAATGCTACACCAGTCAATACAATAGTATTACCATTTTTTTTTAAAAGAAAAAAAAAACTGAATTCCAAAGGCATGAAAGTCCGAGACTTTTAACACCATGAAAGTACTCAGTGAATACCAATCTGCAGACTCCCAAAAGCCAAATCATGGATCTTCCAGAACACCAGATGAGGAGCAGGAAGGCATGATGGAATGGATATTTAAAATACCATTGCACAATACACAGTACATCACAAAAGGCTCCAAAAACATAGTAGCAGTTATGTCCATGCTTTCAGCTTCAACAATGCTAAAATAAGCAACATTGTTTCCTGTTAAAACTACTAGGCTCCAGTACTCCAATAAACACGTCAGCTCCTACCTCCACTTCATCTCCTTCTGTGATGTCTTTTTGATAATCTGCAGGAGGTGGTAATCGAACATCACTGAAGGGAATCTGTCTTTCAGGCTGCCAGCTGTAAAGTAGGAAAACATTTTTGTAAGTGTCAAACTCAGTCAAAATCCATACAGGACATTTATTATGTGTAACAGCAGTGTGTGCATGAGGAAGGTGGATTAAGTGCAAATGAGACTAAATACTTACCGAAACAGATCTTTAAAAAGTCATCACTGTAAAGTACAGTTGCGTCTCACTTACCATAACTGTAGATGATCAAGTAGATTAACTGTTGCAGTACTGATACTTGGGTCTTTCCTGCCATACAAAAGCTCGATACTGGCCAGATTTCCAGAGTCTTTACATCATTCCTAGCCAACGGACATCCAAAGACTGATGCTTGGATGTCTGGGTATAAGAAGGGTTCCCATTGACACCCTCTTCAGGTCTTTCTAACCAGTGAACAAGCTGTCTGATGCACAGAACAGCATGACCTCATCACTTGTCTGAATTTGTGAGAGAAAACGACATAGGAAGCAGAGAAGATGGAAATAAGGGGCTTATCAGCAGAAAAAAAACTCCTCTACCCCTCTCACACAGCAAGGGAAAAGGTTGCAGGGTAGGAATATGCACTGCAACAGTGATCTACTCGAACATAAACAATTATGGTAAAGGGGACAAAACTGTACTATGTTCTTTGTAGTCACTACAGTAGTACTGATTCTTGGAAGGACTTCCAAAGCTAAAAAGTATGATTCCGTGTCTCATCTGTATGACGCTAGAAAATAAGATTTTGCAAGACTGTCACAGCAATACCTGCTCTAACCTTGGAGACATTGCCTATGTTATGATGTTTTGTAAAGGTATCCACAGTGATCCATGCGGCTGCCTCTAAGATGGCCTAGGTAGGGACTCCTTTGAGGAAAGCAGTGGTAGTTGCCCCATGCTGGTGGAGTGGGCTTTAATATGTCCAGGTAAATCTTTTTCATGGTGTAAACAGAACTTGATGCAGTTACCTATCCATTTTGAAATGCCTTGTTTGGAGTCAGACTTGCCCTGTTTATCCTCTATGAAAGCCACCAGCAATTGCTCTGCTCTATTAGAGGTTTTTGTGCTGTGTAGATAGCACCTAATCTGTCTGTGACATCCAGGGACAGGAGGACTTGTTCTGCCCTGTTCTGTTGATTTGAGAAGACGACTGGTAAGTGGATAGCCTGGTTCAAAGTTCTGATACCACCTCAGGCATGAAAGATGGGCTTCTTAGAATGACGTAACAGCTATCAAAGTAAAAGGTTATTCATACAAGTGGGCTTGTAGCTCAAACTCTCCCAGCTGATTTAACAGCTATAAGAAACAAGGGGTGCCAGGTGAACAATTTTCTGAGATGCAGTGGCAGCAGGTTCAAAGGGGGGCAGGTTGGTTTTAGTTCTAACAGTTCAGATCCTGTGTCAGAATAGGGTTCCTTCTGTTTGGTCTCAAGTGAATCACCACTTTTAGGAAGGTTGTGTGTGGGGGGGTGAAAGATGATGGGTGAGGCACTGTGCAAGCAAGCTGAAACAGCAGATGCATGTACCTTATTGCTGGAAAAAAGTCCTTGTCTAAAGAGGCCTGATGGGTACTGCAAGGCTGAGTTAATGTTTGCCTGAGAAGCGTTAGCATTTTTGCTGTGACACTAGGTGGAAAATCTTTTCCATTTTCCTATGTACAATTTTCTGGTATTGGACTTCCTTGCTTCCCTAAGAATGGGAAGCACATCCTTGGGATAAGATGCATTCCTTGGTGACAAAACCCAATCCTCCTGGCTGTTAACCAGAGTGTCTAGGCAGGGGTGCAAGACAGATCATATGGCTTGGTTGGAGGTATTTACTTCCTGCAGAAGGGTGTGGAATCCCTCTTTGCAGTGTCAGGAGGAGGGAGAACCAGTGCTCTTCTCAGCCAAAAATGGGCCACCAAGATCATGCAGAGTTTGCATGCCTACAATGGAGATCATGGGAAAGGGTGGGAATGAATACAGGAACCAGATTGGAAAACACATGCATGCGCCTTCACATTGACAATCTCCTGTCTGTGGCGTTCTGGAGCAGAACTTCTATTGCTTGCTGTGGTGTAAGACAAACAGGTCTATTGAGGGGACGCCCCACCACTGTATTTCCAATTACAAGAAGACCTCATTCATCACCCATTGTCTAAGCAGGGAGCTTCTTGGCCCCAAACAATCTGCCAGGGTATTGTCCTGACCCAGAATATATTAAAGTTAGCCCTATTTCTTGAGCCAGCATCCAAATTTCTTTTGGGAAAGGCTGAAGACGGTAGGGCAGAGTTCCTCCTTGACTGTATGTGCCACATCATGGTAGAGTTGTCTGTCCATATTTGCAGAGTCCCTGGGCCCAAGTCCTGTTGAATGGCCTTTATGGTCAAGTAGACTGCCAGCAGCTCCTTCTCACCTATATGCACCTTTCTCAGTTGAGACCAAATACCCTGCACTTTCAGGGAACATAAGTGGACTCGCCAAGCTATGCCTGAACTGTCTGTTGTGATGACAGTCTGTTTCTGGTGAAGAGAAATTCATCCCTGGGTTTCTCTGTATAGTATTCTTCCACCACAGGAGTCCCTCTTCCATAGAAGGAGAGGCAGTAAGATTTCCCTCTTCCATAGAAGGAGAGGCAGTAAGATTTCCAAGGGTTGGGAATGCTGTTCCCAAGTATTTCTTAGAAGCCACTTAAGTTTTCTCATGTGCGGGATCATGAGAATGCAACCTAATCTCACCAACTAAGCATCTACTAATAAAAGCCAGAGATTAGTTGCTCCACCTGGCACTCTCACTGGGAATCGCCATCAACATGTGCAAATCTCATCTTCAACCAGTTCAAGTAACAGACTTCATAGGGGCTCACCTAGACACAGTAAACTGTCTAGCGTTTCTGCCTCAGAACAGAATTTTTACATTGAGTACACACATCAAACAAGTTCTTTCCATGCCACTGCCTTCAGCAAGACTGACTTCCCTTGGATCATACCATAAAACTGTTTTGCGTGTGCAGAAATTCTCTTCTTTGGAGGGTCCACTCCAAGGAGATAGATCTAGGTCGTCCATTTATCCTTCTTCCCCCTAGCACTACACTGACCGTGGACACCTCCCAGTTGGTGTGGGGGGGGACATTATTCAGGACGGACTGTTCAAGGCAAGTGTTCAATACAAGAGACCAATCTGCATATCACTGTCCTAGAGATGAGGGCAGTGCTTCTAACATTACAGGACTTTCAGAGCTTTATCACTCTAGTAACTACTGCAATACAAATGGACATGTCAGTAGTCTGGTACATCAACAAACAGGGGGGATTCAGATCCCATTCCACTTTGTCGAAAAGCAGTGAGGGTGTGGCAATGGGCAATCTCTTCCAATCACTTTCTAGAAGCAAAGCACATAGCAGGGAAGTTCAACATTCTAGCAGACAGACCTAGCAGGACCATCATCATACCTCACGAGTGGTCTCTCGGTCAGAGGCAATTATGATCTTCCACAAGTGGGGGTCAACCTTGCTGCAACCTATTTGCATTCCCCATCAGCAACCAAGTGCAGCGGGTTCTTTGCCCTTATCCGTCCTCAGGGACACTGCCCTACAGTCTCCTTTACGTTTACCCTCCTCTACCTATCATTCCCAAGTTTTTTCAGAAAGCACTTCGGTTGAAGAGTGGAGAAATCCTCATTGCTCCCTTCTGGACTCGACGGGTATGGTTTTCCTTCCTTTGGTCTCACTTGCTACGTCCCTCTTGGATGCCTGATCCCAGTCCAGACCTCTATCTCACCCGTCAGGACAAGTTTGCCCAGATACTGCAGGCCTCAAGTTGACCGCATGGCTTCTCCAATTCTGATGATGACTAGATATTCCAAGCTTTCTTTCCCTAGTTCGAAAAAATCTTAAGTCTCTTCCCATAAAGCCTCTACTAGAAAGGTTTACAAGAGTAAATGGAGAAGATTCACTATGTGGGCTCATCATAAACAATTGGATCCCTTCACTGCTCCAATTCCAGCAGTTCCTGATTTCCTTGCTTCAATCTTCCAGGACAGAGCAAGTTTTTCCACTATGAAAGTTCAAATGGCAGCCATCTCAAATCATCATATAGGGAATAATGCTGCTATTTAGCATCACCTAAACTGTGTAAAATATTTCTTGGGGATACTTTCCTACTTAGACCTCCAGTAAAGGACCCCACCCCTCCTTGGGGCCCTCACTATGGCTTTACAAGCCTTCGTACACTCCCCTTTTGAACCATCATCTAAGGTGCATCTCAACTTTCATTTGTGGAAAACTGTGTTTTTTGGTAGCTATAACCTCTGCAAGATGGGTATCAGAACTCCAAGCACCGTCTTCCAAAGCACCATATTTAATTTTTCACAAAAATAGTTACTTTATGCACAAATCCTTCTTTCTTACCAAAAGGTGCCTCTGAAACCAATATCAATCAGGTCAGCAATTTGCCAGTTTTTTTCCCCAAGTTTAAAAATAAAGGTGAATACACCCTTCATCTTCTTGAAGTACACAGGCAATTGTGTTTTTAGTGGACAGAACCAGGGCATTCAGAAAATCTGAACTATTTGTTTCCTTTTCTAATATAAGAATGGGAAGATCAGTTTCTAAAACTACCTTGGCTAAATGGACAAGAGTGTATTTCCTATATTTATTCCTGAAAGGTATTGCCTAACCTGAACAAATAAAGGTGTATTCAACCAGGTCAATGTCTACTTTGGCAGTCTTTTGGGCAAGAGCCTCTATTGACTATATTCATGCAGCTGCCACTTGGTCTAAATCCTCGTACCTTTATTGCACATTACAAATTGGACATTATTTCCAGAAACAGAGCTGCCTTTGGTTCTGCAGTGCTCCGGAACATCCTTCCATGAGGGCCACCCAAGGTTATTGCACAGCTGGGGACTGTCCCATTCATTGAAGAATGAATGAGAATGACATCAGAAAAAGAAGTTATGTACTCACCATAAGGTCCCATTTGTGCTGTCCATAATGTCCCATTTGTGTTGTCCATTTTCATTCTTCCTCAAACCCCCCTCCCCCTGTCCTTGTAAGAGACTTAATAGAAGTGTTGTAAGGAACTACAGTTCCTGTTTGAGCTCCTGATCTTTCAGCTACCTCTTTCCTGTCATAGCATTGTTACTGTACTACATGAATATGACGGATATATTAAACTGTTATATGTTTTCATGTACTGTCATAATGTATGAGCTTTCATCCCCGGGCTTCCACTAAAAACAGGCAACCCTACCAAGTCAGACTTTCCCGGTAAACAAATTTGAAATAAATACATAAAAATAAATAAGATGCCTTGTACTCCAGCATCCTCAGAAATTTTCTTGCAGTGATGAGTTGCTTTGGAAGCAGATTGGTCAGATGACCTCTCAAGAAGATAATCTTGTCATCAGGAAGGAAGACTTCCTGTTGAAACAAATCTAGGAGGTTTTCCCAAAAACAGGATCTTTAAGAGGTTGAGATTTTAAGACTTTAAAGTGAGATCAATCTTCTGAAATCAGTCCACAGTGATCTACAAGCCATCTAGTGTCTCTGATGTGGATCTTCCACAGATGAGACAGTCATCCAAGTAGGATTAAATGGCCACAAAGTTCTGCAATGTGCTATGAGCAGCTAAACACTGAGAAAAACTGTGGGAGCAGTAGACAGCTGAAATGGTAAAGTACAGAACTAGAAGTGAGAACCTGTTACTACAAATCATAGGTACTTTCTGTGTCTGCTATTGGGACATAGAGCAGAGAGAATCTTAAATAGAGTGCCCATAAAGACATCTTGGAAGATCATGGGCAGTAGTTTTTTTTTTTTTTACTTAAACATTTTAAATTTTGGGATGTTGAGAAACTTCTTTTTAGCTTTCAGAGGTCCAAGATGGGTCTCCAAGTGCCCAACTTTATTGGAACTAAAATAAACCTTTTCCCTCTTGCCTGGAGGGACAGGCTGGATGGAACCTTGAAGTAGTTCCCTCAAGATTGGTGGTATGAGGTTTTCTTGCTCTTTTGGTGGTTCTGGAATGCACAAGACAGGTGGTACTTCTCTTATCTGAATGTATTACCCCTTCTCTTTGATCCTGAAGACCCAGTGATCCCTGATGGTTTTCCACTGGGTTAGGAAGAGGGATGGTCTTCCACCCAGAAACTTGGATGGGAGGGTGGGAAGGAGTATCAGAGGCTAGGGTTGAAGACAGCCACAAATGGTCATCACTGTGCTGGGTGAATCTTTGAAGTTCCCTGCTCTGTAAGATTGCTATGATTGCCATCCTGGAGTGCGAGTCTTTTGCCACAGGGAGACCTCCCCTTGTCCTGTCTATGTGGAAAAGTCAAGGTTTAGAAGGGTAATTCCATTTGTACCTTGGGGCAGGAGACAAACTTTTCAGTTTTAATTTGCTTTCTTTTTTATCCAATTTCTCAATTTTTTTCAACTGGAGGGCAAAGAAAATCCTTGTATAATGAATTATCCAGACGTTTAACCTTTACCTGATCTGACAGGGGCTGGGTCCTGAGCTATGCATGTCTACGGATGACAGAATCTGAGGCAGCTGTTCTGCAAGAAACATCAAAGGGCATTACAGACATTTTAGGGAGTGCCTTGGCACTTGTAAAGCTTCTCTGGCAGTCTCTTGGATTTCCTATTTGGGAAGCATCCGTGGTCATTATGGCCTTGGGTTGTTGGGGGACGAAGGAACAGCCATGAAGCATTTTGTCAGATCAGATCCAGCAATTCAGATCTCTTTTGCTCATCTTGGTAATTCTCATCTACAACATTGAAGGATTGGCCATTGAGTATTCAGCATTCATTGAAGCATCCGCATGTAAAACCTGGCTAACGTAACTAAGGTTATGGCCACTATGAGACCTAGAATGTGAAGAACTGTATGGGCTGAAACTGAGGTGCTCATTACAACCTTCTTGATCTGTGACCTTGCAGTTTGAACTCTGTGTGATGGAAGGGAGCTTTGTATTTAGAAGTTCTCCAATAAATTCCAATGTCTGACTTGGGTGAAGTTGTGATTTGCTCAACTTTCACTGAGAGACACTGTACATCACACATACCTTCGCAATAGCATCCATCTATTGTACAACGGCCGGATGTACGAGTCGACCAGAACCAGACTCCCTTATGTTATGGATACAGCAGCATATGAATAGGACATCTTTCTGGATCGTCTGTTCATTTTTGTGTGTTAAAAAGTGTCCTGAAGAACTAGAGCACATTTAGTTGTCCTTGCCCAGGAAAGGGAGAATGGACTGAACCGACTGTTTTTCTAGCAACTTTTGTATGTGAATTGCTGCTTGATCCCTCTGACTGGATGGATCATCAGGAATTTTTCTTGTAACTGGTGGTGGTAGAGAAAATGGTATTATGCAACCCCTGGATATAATCCTCTGCACCCAGTTTTTTTTAGCCTAGCCAGGCTCTCTGGGTGCAGGGATAATCATGTCCAGACGATCTCCAGAGGTTTACACAGTCAGGCCTCCTTTCAGGGGTGCTTGGTAGGGTTGGTCAAAAAAAGATTTTCACAAACCCTGGTTTTGTGGGCCACCTCTGCCAAGAGAGCAACAACGTCCATTATTGCCCCCCCCTCTACCCCAGGGAAACCCTTCTTCATTTGTCTTTGAAAGGATCTTGAGACTTTTTGAATCACATTTTCTGGCCACTCTGCTGATTCCTGGAGTAGGATCTTTGGTGGGGAGGGGTGAAAAATATAAGCCCATTGCAGACCAGGTCTACCCATCCTTCTCACACCTGGACAGGGTTTCCTTTACTTTAGAGCCAAAAAGAGTAGTTCTGTCAAAGGGGGCATTGAAGAAATTGGACTTAAATGGCTCCGGAAAATCACAAGTGCATCCAGGCATGCCTCCCCATGGAAATGCCTGAACCCCTGCTGCTCGAGGGCCCTTCCACTAAGTTGGAAACTAACCTCAGAAGTAATGGATATGGACTATACAGTTGTCAACTGAGAAGTCACTGAACTTTGAACCTCTTCAGGAATGGCTCCTGAGAGAGTATTTGATAATTCCTTAGTCAAATCTTTCTGAAGTCTAATAAAGTGTGCCAAACAGTTCAGCGACTGTAAGGCAAAGGTTGCTAAACCAAAGACATGCTTAGTAAGAGCTCAAGGATTAAATTTGTGGCAAATAGATTAATCCTGTTGCAAATGCAGATGGCCCACACACACACACACACACACACACACACACACACACACACACACACACACACACACACACACACACACACACACACACACACACACACACACACACACACACACACACAGAGTGTGGGCATCCAAAAGCAGCAGTGAACACTTTCTAAAACAGATCAGCCATGCTATAAAATCTACTCAGTGAACAGAAATAACAGAAAAAACTAGAAATAAAAGACAATCTGATAATAGCTAGCAAATCAAACTTTTTTTTTTGTAGGAAAGACCAGACAGAAAGGGAAGTGAATACTAACAATGGTACAGACAGAACTATGACAGAGTTGTAAGGGAAAGGGAGATACTAGCGATAGTATCCAAGTGTTCCAAGTATGGAAAAAAACAGCATGGGCAACAGCAATAACTGAAAATTACAAATAGAACACACTAATTATAACAGCTAGCAAGAAGGAAAGAAAGGGCAAGGGAACATCAACAATGGTATAAAGAGAATTATGAAGTCGTAAGGGAAAGGGAGTACGAATATAAGCGGAAAAACAGGAGAAAGTTTATACAGTTATAAACAGCAATAAATGAAAACTAGATTTTTACTTATCCAAAAAATACAGCTCAAAAGAGATGGTAGACCACACATCTGATAGCTAGAAGCAGCAAACAAAATTGGAGTTAATTTGGTAGGTGCATTGTGGGTAAGGGAGAAGCTCGAGAGATTTGGTAGCTGTGAGCTTTAGTAACAGCCAAGTTGGATTAAGATTAACATCAGACTGACCACTTAAAATGTTTCAGACTGTGTGTGGAAAAAAAAATCTGACCTCAGGAACAAGAATGTACTAAAGCCTTTTTGGGCAAATGGAACTTTAGATGACTTTTCCTTAAAGAGTTTATGCGGTCTTTACTTGACCCCTTGTTTGGCAGTGAAGTTCAGTAGCAGCTAGCCAACACAGAAAAACAGAGCAGCATTCTCACTGCCATCATCTTGTTTTATCCTTCATAATGAGTGCCACATGCTGCAGTGCTGCATATGGTTCAGGCATAGCACACCACAGCAGTGGAATACTGGATAGTGTTCCTTCATGTACTTTTTAGCAGTTTGTTGAAGTTGCAGTCTGTTTCAGCATATATAGCAACAGCTCTCCTGAGTCCAATTCCACTCTGGAATCAAGCAGCGGTTATTTTTCCTTTAGCTTGAAAGTAGGCGGGGGGGGGTAAGGAAGACAAGTTAGCTGGAATTAAAATGTAGAGGGTGTGCCATCTTCCTCTCTTCCTCATATCCCATATCATTACTTTTGTTGGATATGCCACCCTATCAAAAGCAAGTTTCATGGAGACCAAGCTAAGTTTTTACTTCCACAGAACTTCCCCCAGTAAGAGAGGAACCCAGATTAAAAACAGTGATACGTACACCAAAATCTTTAAGTGCCAAAGCCACGCTAGTCCCTCTGCTCATGCTAGTCCCTCTGCTCATGCACATCCTTCTATCATGTTATAGAAACACAAGCCATGAAGCTGCTCATGCTAACAGAAGTACTGACCTAGATCTTCAGTTTTTATTTCAGTAACCAAGCCAGTACTCCAACAATGCATAATGCATTTCTTCAGCTAGGTCTTTTCAAAGCACACTGTGTTAGCTTAGTGCCCAAGCGGCATTTTTTAAACTACCACTTGTTAACTGGTATACGGCATCGATTAACTGGACCAATTTCAGGTTCACGCTGGGTCAGTGAACAACTATACATTCATTATGACAAGTATGCATATGAGTTTTGAACAATACTAAACAGAAAAACAAAAACACTTACTTACTAGAAAGTATTATATATTGTGGAAAGTATGGGAGATGGTAGGGCAGTTCTGTGCACAAGGGTTACACAGTTAAGTAATAAATATAAGATGCAGGAAATACATTTAAGGGGGAATGAGATTAGGGGAAGGAAGTACAGTGTCTGGTATAAAAACACAGGACTGAGGAATACCGGCTCTATATTGAATGTTCGAACATTCAAAATTCCGAATCTCATATGGTCGACACCATATGATCAGATTTTTGAATGTTCGAACGCTGTAACTGAGATCTCCATACAGCGCAGAAAGGGAAGATTTCCCTTTTCTGCACTGTAGTGAGATTTTGGAGTTGGTATATGCAAAGAGTGGGGGGTGCAGAGGGGCTTGCCCCCCTGCTTAGAGCATTCAGGTAGTTTTGTGTAAATTTTTTTTTTTATTAGATATTCGAACTTCTGCAAGTTCGATCATATGGTGTAGACCATATACTAGTCGAACTTTCAAACATTAGAGTATCTAATATAGACCCAGGAATACCTAAGGTGGCATACAGAAAGTCTGCTTTGGAAAGTTAACAGTTATGCAACATGACCCAAGATGGGATAGTTGCAATGGGCTTCTTTGAGCAGCTGGACTTTCAGCTGAATTCTAAATTTGGAATAGTTAAGTTCCTTAAGAAAGGCAAGTAAAGATTCCTACCATATAGAACCTACAGTGGGAAAACTGAGTACAGACAGTTAGGCACTTCCTAAATATGGTCCCTGCACTGGACTCCTTGCCTGGTGAATAAATAGCAGGCCTTGGAGGAGCTGAGTCTTTCCCAGGGTTACTGCTGAAATGGTCATATCTATCTTGGAAGACTTTATACAAAATGAAGAATTTGTGGGGGTCCAAACAATGGGGTTCATACTTCTTTAAGACTGTGAAGATAGGTGAAGGCTACCAGCCTAACCACATAGAATTTTGTAGATAATTCTGTCATTTGTAAATAATATAAGCCAGGTCTATATTAAATTCTCGAAAGCCGACAATGTCGAATCTGACATTGTCAACATGAGAATAGTGAAACTGCAGAAAATCGAACAAGTAAACTGAAATCTCCGTAAGGGGAGATTTCCGTTTACTTCAATGTAGTGCGGTCTCGGAGTTGGTATATTTAAGTAGCGGGGGGTGTGGGAGGTGCGGGGGGGCTTGTCCCCCTGCCTACACAGTTTAACTTTTTTTTTTCTGAACATTCGATATTTTAACAGTTCAATCACTAAAGGTCAACCTTTAGTGATTCTAACTATTAAACATTCAGTGTTCTAATACAGACCCATATAAGCCACATGCATGTTCTCTTAAATGGGAAAAATGGTGTTAAGTGTAGAACTGCAAAAATGTAACAATGCACTTTGCTGTAACAAAGCTAATAAGTCAATTCTTTGATGTCAGGGCTCGGAGCAGATATGTCTGGATGAAAGAATTCTGGCTATTGTCTTGAGACCAGAGTTAACTGCAAGAATTTGCATGTATAACTATTGTTCTGGCTTCCTGACCAGCTGCAAGATCAAAGGGGCCATTAACCTCAGAGTCTGTTAGCCTGGGAACCAGAAAGAAATTATGTAATCTGAAACAAATCAGTGGTACTGTATTATCAATTTATGGTCAGAAAGAATGAGAGCATTTTGTCTTGAGAACATCCAACACCACCAGCACTGCCTTGCTCTATATGTAAGTAGGATTTTACAACTGTTTCTCTTAGAAATGGCTAAGAATTAGGAAGATTAGACTAAGTGCTTTTCTGTGATGTCAGAACTTTTCTACTATGTTATTTTAAACATTTCTCTGGGATCTCTGAACTCTTTTGACTAGCACTGTGTAGTAAGAAGTATTGTCTTGTGTTTTTATTATTTATTAAATATTTTTAAATCTTTCAATTGTGTCTGCTTTGTGTAGAGATAATGTAAGCTCTAAGAGTACATGGCATGTATATAGCGATGCTGTACCAAGTCACTTCAAATAAGTCTTGGCTGTTTGGTTGTACTTACCATTTAGATAATATTGCATAGTATAATTGGATACCCTTTCATAAGGGCCTTTGAGTAGCTGACAAATATTAGCTGGGTGATGGCAGTGATTTCTACCGTATAGTCTGGGTAAAAGGGGCACAGCTGGAGAACCTGTGCCAGCCTTCCCCAGGAACTTCTGTGTAGTTGTATAAACTCTTATCTCAAAGTGTGTGCGTGTGTCAGCTACTTGGGTAGGGACACAAAGCACTGGTTGGGCAGAGAGAGGGTGCTGGAGGTTTTAGCTTGCCCACTAGGCTGAGATCTGGACCCTATAGCTGTGCCAGTGGGGAGCCTTACTGGTGACCTGGAGAGAAAGGGAGAAACCAGCCCCAGACTGACTGATCTGTGCGTGCTCTTAAGGGAAATTGTACTTTACTGTGTGTGCATTTATTATCCTTTCCCTACAGGGACACCACTCACTGGTGTTAGTGGTAACGATTGAGGCTCCTTGATTGCTACGCCAGTACACAGGTGTCACAATGACATTAACTGCTATGTTCAGGATTTGCAAAGCAACTTTGGTTGCACACTCAGATGTCCTCCAAAGTAGGACAGACCTTGGATATTGCAAAGTGAACCCCCAAGCCTTCTTGCAGCCTTCCCCATGGGGGAAAAGCCAACCACTTCTATGGTGTGAGAAGAGAAAAGGAAAATTACCTCCATCATTAACTAAAATGCTGGGAATCTAATGCTGATTCAAGCATGGTTAATCTTGGAAAGACCCTTCTAAGGCCCACCTGGTAGAAGCTTTGTCAGGCAGGTAAAATACATTGACACATTTTAAAGACCACTACACAGAGGTATGCTCAGTGCAGATTGTGAATGCTGAAGACAAAGAACTGACAGGCCTATGTAACAGCCCAAATGGAAGGAAAAAGCTGTTGCACTCATAGGATCAGGTGTCACATCAATTACCACAGGGAGGTTGGCATAATGGTTAAGATATCTGCCTTCCAGAAACAAGGTGCAGGGTTTGATTCTCACATGGGGTTAATTGGCTAGACTTAAAATGGCCCACAAGGGCAGTTAGCCTAATACTGTCTATATAAGCCTATAAACTGTTTAGGGCTATACTACATCGTGGGTAAACAGAGAGATACAAGCTCATGGTACTTGCAGCCTTCAGGTCTTTGTTATTTTCCCCTCCCCAATTTCTGGGGTATAGGTAAAGCTGTCAAACTAAAGCTAACAAATACCCAAAGTAAAAGCATGATCTCATTCCCTTCTGTACACTTACCACAAAAGGTATTCCCCTACACAAGTTCATCTACTGCAGCATTTGTAAGACCACATTTAGACGTAAGCAATCAAACAAGGACAGCCAATACCGACATAGCAGAGTGACACAATCAGCTGTAAATGAAAGACAGATGTTATGATGGCAAATACGACTATGGCCCTTCCAGAGCTCTACCTCAACATCCAAATCCACGTACACATATACAAGTCAACCACAACACAGTCTGGAAGGCAAGGTTCCCATACCTGTACATAATGGTAGAAGAGAAGACACTGACACCAGTATGTCATGATATGCATGGTCTCTGCATGATCAACCCAGACTAGGGCAGTTACTCCCATTTCAAGCTAGAGTTCCCTTGCATAAAAATCCCCCCAAACCAACACACGATATCCCCTTCTCAATTACAATCCAGCTGGGGAAGCAGCAAGATGCTGAAGGTCAACAGTGGAGCGAAGGGCCAATTAAGTTTACAAACTTCAGTGTTTAGCCAGTAACTAGGTGAAACTTTGACTTAATGGCATTCAAAAATTCATACAATATAATCCAAAAATTCCTCGCCAGTACGGCAAGTGCTGTAGCCCAAAAATCCAAAATATAGGGCCAGCACCAAAATTAAGTTGCCAAACATACATTTATTAAATAAACATATTCAAGATACTAAGGGTGTAAACCAGCCCTAGTAATGCACAAAAGTGCTCCAAGAATAGCAAACCGGTTTCGGCTATACTAGCCTTCTTCAGTGCATAAACAAAATTAATGAGAAAAGAGCAACAGGGCAACAGTATTTAAAGCATCTTAATTAGAAACCAATCCAATCATGACTTACTTAATAGATTCATATAAAGGACATTTTAAAGATGTTTATTCAAACCAGGGATAAAAAGCCCACCCAATTTAAATTAGCCATTTTCTTTTCTTTAAAGTTTAATATTGAGTGCCAACCACTTTTCAGGGACCTATCCCCCTTGATTTTATCAATGACCGTAAAATAAAAAGAGGCAGAAGGGTGCTTTAGTGTATGTTTACATAATGCACTGGTAAGTTTCCGATTCCTTATACCACTCATGTTCCGAAATCCTAATCTGTAATGGTCTGGATGTCTGACCCACATAAAAAGCTGAGCATGGACAGGATGCAAGGTAAGTAACCCAATATGAGCCACAATTGGCCAGAAACCTTATATCAAATACTCTATTTGTGTTGGGGCTAGTAAATTGTTTGATTTTGAAAACTCTAGAACAATGTGTGCAATGGCCACATGGATATGTATCAAATATTTTTTTCCCCAGATAGAGTTTGTTGTATGAATCCTGCTGAGGCATGGGAATAATGCTTATAATGGCTCAAAAGTGAGCTCAAAGTTCTACCACGGCTGAAAGAGAAAAAACATCTCTGCCCAACCTTTGAGGCTGATATATGATCCAACAAAATATTCCAATGTTTCTGAATGATGTTCATGAAAGCCCTAGTGTTACATCCATATGAAGCGACCCATCCTCAAAATATACTGATCTCCCCTGATGTTTTATCCTTATTTTTAAACTGTAAAAGATCCTCTCTAACTTGTGTTGATGGCCAGCTGCCAATATTGCCCAATTTATACCCCTATTACGAAATCGGTTAGCCAGGTCGATCTTATATTTATGGAAGGTATTATTATCCGAACAAATACGTCTAACTCTAAGAAATTGAGACTTGGGAATGTTATGCATCACATGTGGTGGGTGGAGGCTGCTGGCATGGAGTAAGGAATTATACTGGGGATATTTCCTATATATTTGTGCACTTGGTGTGTTATCTTTATTTCTTTTAATAGTCACATCCAAAAAGGTGATTTCATCCAAATCGAAATTCACCTTAAACTCAATTCCCTATTTATTTTGGTTAAGATATTCAACAAACTCCAAAAGATAGGCCACATCTGCCCCTCCATACCAACCAACAATTATCTAGGTATCGCCTCCAAATATCCATTTCCCCCAAATAGAAGATGTGATTGGGATTACAAATCAGTCTGGTCTCCAGATAGTCCATGAATAGATCTGCATAAATGGGGGCAAAGGATGCCCCCATTGCTGTACCTTGTCACTGCCAATAACATTGTTCATGGAAATAAAACATTTTTATTGAGGAAATGTTCAGTCCTACATACCAAAAGAGTATTGAAACCTGGTGGATATAGGGCACTTTTATCCAACCAAAATTGTAGGGCAACTAGCCCCGCCCCAATGTGGAATATTGGTATATAAGGCAGTCAACATCTAATGTACAAAGTAGCCAATCTGGTTCCAACTGAGTTTTGGAGACGATACCTAGAAATTGGGTGGTATACTAGATACGTGATCTAACACATCCCAAGAGGGATTTTAAATAAAGTGTAAGAAATTCAGATAAAGGTTTGGTTAAACTACCACTCCCCAAGACTATTGGTCTCCCTGGTGGACACAGAGGATCCTTATGCATCTGTGGTAAAAAGTAGATATATTGTGGTCTGGGATCCTTGACCGTAAGATGATAAACATCTGATTGTGTAATGATGCCCTCCTGTTGTGCTCGAGATAAAAACCTGTCAGTCTCGACCTTGAATTTACTAGTCGGGTCTAGGGGCTTGGGCATATAATGACCTTATATCCCCAAGCTGTCTCCGTGCCTCTTGATAATAGATGTCCCAGTTCATTAACACTACCACCCCCACCTTCGTCAGCTAATAATATTACCAGATTTTTATTTATTTTTTTAACTCTTCCAAAGCTGCTTGTTCAGTCTTTGAGAGATTATGATGGAAAATATCATGTTCATTAAAATTATAATGTAGATCTCGGAGGACGGAAGATTGGAATAGACACACCTGATTGGACATCGGAGGCATATATCCAGAGAGTTGAAATTTGAAAGAGCTAACCTCATCACATCCGGACTCAGAATCAAAATGTATTTTAAGGTTAGTCTACAAAAAGCTATAACATCGGATGCAAATGAGTCTTCAGTCACAAAAAAGCCAGGAACATAACTTAAATCTTTATTGAGTACAGAAATCTGAGCCTGAGAAAGCACCACAGAAGAGATAATGTATGTTGTTAAATTCACTCAACATTTGGTCATCACCTTGAGAATCTCTTCCAAAGTGTTTGGAGTGCCTGTGTTTCCTCCCCCCTCTTCTAGACCTAACCCTAAAGGGTAACCAGTGCTACGTCTTTTGGGTGTTGGTGACTGTAAGGGGGGGGGGGTTGCCATCTACATCACTAGTGAAGAAGAATCTTCCCCAGAAGTGAAACTGACAGTGTTTCGTGTTTTCTTAAGGATAGATTTAGGTCTCTTGCACTTCGAAGGCAATGATTTATTCTGGTTCCTCCCTACCAGGGGGCTCTTGTATGGCAGAAAAGGCTGGCCCTTCTGATAATTACCTAAATCTCATTGGAATTTTTTCATTTTTCTATCCTTGAGTTAATGTTCAAGAGATGATAAATCAAAACTCAGTTCATCCAAACCTTCCCTGTAACTAAGTAAGGATTCAAAATTTCTAATTTCCAGGCAAAGATCTTCCACTATCTTGATCCCATTATCCACTGTCCGCTCATAATACCCTGCTAGGCCATCCACAAACCCCATAGATGTATTCTGTTGAATTTTGCCCCATTCTTCAAATATGATGTCATCAGCCGGATAAACAAAAGGTTGTAACCTTACTCTTAAACCCCTAGGGGCAATACCTTTGCTCCGGTAGGCTTTGAACTATTTTAGATGGCAAACATTGCTTCTAAGCCCCTTTAATCTGTTTAGTCTTTGAAAAGCTAACTTACACTGAGTTGAAGGATCATATACATTCGGTTCTGAGGGTCCTGAAATAGTATCACCTAAACCAAATACTTGTAAGTCATCCTTATCGGATGATAAACCTCTAATAATGCTTGTTAAATCCATATTGAGCTAGTAATGTCAATCCCAAATTGATTAGTGATCATAAGCTGAAAGATTATAGCACATGAATGGACATTGGTTTAGACTGGCTGAAAATTATTATTGTAAACCAAAACTATCAATCCTAAAAAAAAGTGTGAAAAAATATATATATAAAAGTATATATAGCTTAATACTAAAGGGAAGCAACAAAAAGCATGAACCAGGGCAAAAGAAAGAAAAAAAGGCAAAAATTAGATATCACACAGTCAAAGCACCAATGATCCCATCCAAGTCAAATATAGAAAAGATTTGTTATTAACTCATAACAGAAACAATCAACCAATATGACACAGTAACTGAGCATGTTAGATCCTCCCAAACAAATGGTAATAATCATGAATATATTCTAATACTCATGAAATCCTATATTCAGACTAGAAGAAAGGGAACAATAATAGCCTTTGCGGTAAATCAAACACATGAGCAACAGCAAACATACTAACACAAAACTACGTTCCCTAGTTAGCTATATCAACATAATACCAGTAAGCAATAATAGTTTTTGTGTATAAAGTATTAACAGTAGTAATTATAAATGCTAGTTTAGAACCACCAATCCACACACCACTACATTCCCCCATTTTTCTGCCTGCTCAAATTTTTACAACATATTTTTAATAACCCATAAACATCATATTGGAAGGAACATCCATGCCACATGGGTTGACTGAAATGGAAGCAGGTACAATATGACAATGCAATACTTAATAGTTAATGGCCTAACTAGCCCTGTAAAATCATGTTGTCGCTCCTCCGAAGTATAACAACCAGAATAAATACGATGCCAGTCATGTGCATAAATCAAACCAACCCCTACAAGATTCCAAAAAGCACATCCCAATTAGATGGCAATTTAAGAAAAATGAAAACCATCCTTAATAACCATTGGAGATGACATGACATCCACATAATAATTATTCCAAGAACAACCCGAAAAATAATCATGTGTATCCTACATAAATATATAGCTGTTATACTTCAGTTTAACCAAATATATCACAAACCAATAACTGAAAATGTCCACAAATTGTCCATATAATTAGAAAACAGAGCACTTGAAAATAAGGTTGTATATCCATGTCAGAAGTGCCGTAAAAGCTTCAATGGGACCATATGTATCTTGATAGTTCACAACACCTCGACCATATAGACTATTCCCTAGTTGGGCTGCTGTGTCTCCTTGGACTTGGGGGTGGCTATTCCTGATGTGGATATTACTTATTATTGTACACCTGGGTTCCTGTCCTTCCCTATCCTAAGAGGCCCTGTGGACATCTTTTAAACCAGTATTCCTGAATAGGATCAGACATTCTCCTTAACAAAGACTGTCCTCACAGATTTTTTTGGAAAATTGTACACTTGGGTTCCTGTCCTTCCCTATCCTAAGAGGCCCTGTGGACATCTTTTAAACCATTATTCCTGAATAGGATCAGACATTCTCCTTAACAAAGACTGTCCTCACAGATTTTTTTGGAAAATTGTACACCTGGGTTCCTGTCCTTCCCTATCCTAAGAGGCCCTGTGGACATCTTTTAAACCAGTATTCCTGAATAGGATCAGACATTCTCCTTAACAAAGACTGTCCTCACAGATTTTTTTGGAAAGTATGTCCTTTCATTGTACTGCTTAACTTTACTCACCAGGACATATTCTTGCTCCCCTGCCAGGTAAACCAGCAGCCCCCCCCCCCACCAGATTGGCCTTTCTTAGTCCCCTCTCCTTCACTCCCTATTTTTGCCCTTGGTATTTTCCTCTCTCTACCCCATCTCTGGTTCCTTGCTCTGTCTGACATTTCTTTCCTAACCTGGCCACTAGGTGGCGCCCTTCTTACCACAAATCCTACTATCCTATTCTCTGGGTATCTCATTGCAAATCCTACTGTCCTTTCCTGTTCCATACTTTATCAGTGCAACTTACTATTTCTCTCTTGAGTAACTTCTCTATCTCACCCAGCAATATCTCATTTACCCCCCACTTATCATACAATCTCCTCAAACTCTCTACTGTTTAGCTCTCCCTTACCTTTATCACCTGTTTCTCTCTTCTTGCCTGATTGTTTTTCGCCTACTCTTTTACCTGCCTTCATACCTTTCATCTACTGCGCCCCCCTCCTTTCAACTATCCCTATCTCCTTTACACTATCATCTCCTTCTCACTACTATTCTCTTCATGTTACATGTGCCTCAAGCTTCTGCTCTAACACTTCTTCCATCCTCATCCCACCCTCACCTTTAAGATTATTGATCAACACTCTTACTATTGTTTTTTTACTGGGCTGTACTTTCCTAGTCCTCCCCTTCCCTACCTGTCCCCTCCCCCCCCAGCTCCATTTCCGTTTCTATCCTACAAATACACCCATCCTCCAGCCGTTTCCTCCCTATAGACTATCCCTAGTTGGGCTGCTGTGTCTCCTTGGACTTGGGGGTGGCTATTCCTGATGTGGATATTACTTATTGTGAGTACTTGGTTTTAGTTGCATTTGTGTACTGTTCCTGTTGAGAGTATTCCTTTTATTACAATTACAAACTGCCTTATCTGCTGGGTTAGCTGTATATGCCTGTATAGATAAGACTTGTTTTTAAGCTGTTGGGAACCACGTGGGACGCCATTTTTACATAGGACCTCCTGCACTCCTCTTGGCCCTGCAGCACTCCTTATGCTTGGTCGTTTTAACCGGAGAACTGCTTTCTCGGTTTCTACTGTTACCAGCGATCCTTGTGCCTGCCCCCTATCATTACAATTAATCAAGCAGCCACAGCGGTAATCTCAATCTTTACCGCTTGCTGTAACCATTAAATTTCTGATGTGTTTTACTACTTTCGCAAGTCGCTCAATAGGAGCCAGCCTTGTACTGGTCTACTGACCGAACTTCATGAGGGTTATGTCCTTACGAAGCCTATCTGTACCTTTTTTGCAATTTTCTATGTCTGGGTTTATACTTGTATTGGGTGCTAAATGCTACACTGAGTGGGTCAACCCAGTGGTAGTGTTCTTCTTATAGTCCACTGCTAGAGTGTCGTTAGGTGAATTGTAAAGTGCCTTGAGCGCCTTTTTTCAAAGTTCACCTAGTAGCGGTTATTTTGTTTCCGCTCGGCATGTTTAATCTTTTTTAACGATCTCTGATACACTACGTTAATACAACCCAGTGGCACAATTCTTCCTATCGCTCTCTGCTAGCGTGTCTTAGGTGAATGTTAATGTGCCTTTCAGCGCCTTTTTTAAGGCTCACCTGGTAGCGGTTTACCGCTCGGCAGGCCCTTATTCTCTTTTTTTCTAAGACTACTGCTATCTAGCTATTTTTCGCTCCTGTAACCTATATACCAATTTAAATCCCCCATAATCTTCTCTATAGCTGTTTTTTCCCCCCTTGCTGCAGATATTTGGCAGTGCCCCTTCCCAGGCAAGCTTCCACGTGGTCTCCCATATTATATTACTGGCGTTCATGATGAGCTATCTTTAGCCATTCATTCTGTTGAAACTAATTTTGACTGTGTGTTTATTATACTTAGTATACTGATTGTATTCAGACATTAGGATTGCTGCTGTCTGCCCATACGTCTTTGTTGTAGCTAGTAACTACTGTTTGGTTTTGTTCCTTGGGGGCCGCACTGTATGTCCTTAGCAGTCTAACTACTCTGCCTCATACAGCGTGCCCCAGGGTATTATCTCTGTACTGTTTTTTTTGTATTTAAAGCATATGTGCATATGACTGATTAACTACTTATTTCTCCATTGCTTGTTTTATTCCTTCTCTCTCAACCTTTACCTAATAACAGATTGTACACCTGGGTTCCTGTCCTTCCCTATCCTAAGAGGCCCTGTGGACATCTTTTAAACCAGTATTCCTGAATAGGATCAGACATTCTCCTTAACAAAGACTGTCCTCACAGATTTTTTTGGAAAGTATGTCCTTTCATTGTACTGCTTAACTTTACTCACCAGGACATATTCTTGCTCCCCTGCCAGGTAAACCAGCAGCCCCCCCCCCCACCAGATTGGCCTTTCTTAGTCCCCTCTCCTTCACTCCTATTTTTGCCCTTGGTACGTATTTTCCTCTCTCTACCCCATCTCTGGTTCCTTGCTCTGTCTGACATTTCTTTCCTAACCTGGCCACAAGGTGGCGCCCTTCTTACCACAAATCCTACTATCCTATTCTCTGGGTATCTCATTGCAAATCCTACTGTCCTTTCCTGTTCCATACTTTATCAGTGCAACTTACTATTTCTCTCTTGAGTAACTTCTCTATCTCACCCAGCAATATCTCATTTACCCCCCACTTATCATACAATCTCCTCAAACTCTCTACTGTTTAGCTCTCCCTTACCTTTATCACCTGTTTCTCTCTTCTTGCCTGATTGTTTTCTGCAACTGGTTGTCCAGTTCTTCCCCGCTCCGTTCGCTACGCTCACTCCGCTCCCCACCCTACCCCCAATTCCCACCCACCCCCAGGGGTCCTACCTTTATACATACTTAGACACACCCCTAATTACCTAACTTCCTATCTCTACTTCCTGCACAACTACCTTTAACTTCTTTCTCCTAAAACCACACCCTCTCTCTTAAAGCAAATCCTTACCACCTCACCCTATCATTTATATATCACACAATCCTACACTTACTAACCCCTCACTCACTGAAATAATGCCTCCAACCCTTAACTCAATCTTTCCTCTTCTTCTCCTTAACATCCTGTTTTACTACTACACTCTTACCTCCAATGAGCACCTTAGGCTTAGCCAACCTCCTGTAATACACAAACTTACTACAACTACACTTCCCATACCTGACCAAACTCATATTAATATACTTTCAACCTATCCCTGCCTTTCCCCCCTCTACCATAAACTACACCATTACAAATTCACAACCTCCAAACGGTTCTTTATAATACCCATCAAATACACTAAAGTCTTTCAAATCCCACAAACACTTTTATTAATACATGGGGACATCCACCCCAACCCTGGTCCCAATACCCTCCTCAATCCCACCCCTACAAACCAAACTAATAACTATACTAGCTCTCCCTTCAAAACTGACTCCCTCTCTATTGCTCACCTAAATATTCGTAGCATTAACAACAAAGTAACACAACTTCATGCATTAATTCACTTCTATGCCTTTGATATCCTCTGTCTCACAGAAACCTGGCTTAAACCCAGTACCAAAGACAACGAATTTACTCCCCCTGGCTATACCACCTTAAGGCAAGATCGTCTTAATAAAAAGGGTGGAGGAGTGGCCCTCCTATACAAATCCGAACTGCAGGTAGCCTTAATTGACTCTTTGCCCCCCTCCCCAGCAAATGCTGAAATACTTTGTACCAAACTCCAACTTAATAAATCCAAGCCTATAAACATAATATGTTCCTACATCCCCCCAGGCAAAAACATCAATACCGTAGAGAATATACTTAGCTGGGCCTCCTGTAACTTTCCCCAAGAAACCATAATCTTAGGTGATTTCAACATTGACTGGAACTCCTGCATATCCCCCACTCCCACCATTCACCTTAATCTCTTTAACTTTCATCAAACCATCAACTCCCCTACTAGGATAAATAAATCCACCCACAAACAAACCATTCTAGACTGGATTATGACCAACAACAATCCCCTCTCCTACAAAACAGGAATACTCCCTGACAATATAAGCGACCACCTCCTTACCTTTATCACTAAAGTAAAAATTAACAATCCCAAACCAACTATATATCGTACCAAATACAACAAAACAGAATTCAACCTAGTATCCTTTCAAAATGAACTCAGGGAATATAACTGGTCTACTCTAAAATACCTCCCAATAGATGAAGCAGTAACCCATTTCAACAATTCCTTCCTACAAATTCTAAACCAGCATGCCCCATCCCGAGTCAGTTCCAAAGCGGCCCCATGGCTCTCGAAAACAACTAAACAAACTATGCGAGCTAGAAATAAACTATGGTCTAAATGGAGGTCCACAAAAAACCCAATTGACCATCAAAACTTTAAGTGTCTGAGAAACAAAACAAAGAAGCTTATCTATCTGGACAAGAAAAACTATCACCTTCAATACCAACAAAACCAACACCAAAACCCAAAACAATTTTGGGCAGGAATAAACAAACTACTCCATCCAGGCAATACCAAAACACCTACCCCAGACAGCCTAGCACAAACCCAACCTAACATAATTGCCAACACTTTCAACAATTTCTTCTCTCAAACAGTCACCTCTCTAGCTAATACCATGCCCCCCCCCAATCCTCCAAACTACTCTCACTCAAAACAGCACCCATAAGCTAGACTTTAAAACCGTCTCAACAACCTATATACGTAAACTACTATCTAAACTCAAACCCTGCACCCCTTCAGCAGACAAGCTTCCAGCTGAATATCTGCAACTAGCTGCAACAGAAATAGCCTACCCAGTCTCCATCTTAATAAACAGAACTATAACGGAATCCAAAATCCCATCCTGTTGGAAAATCTCCCATATTATTCCCCTCCATAAAGGGGGAAACTCCAATGAACTCTCCAATTTTCGGCCTATTGCCCTTCTATCTCCTCTATCCAAAATAATGGAACGCTGCATTCACCATCAACTTCTACATTATCTCTTAAACAACAAATTGCTTGTAGAATCACAACATGGTTTTAGACCCTACCATAGTACTTCCACTGCCCTTCTCTCCTTCACTGACTCTATCAATAAAAACCGTAACAACAACCTGTTCTCCTCCGCACTATTCTTGGACCTCTCAAAAGCGTTCGACATGGTCAACCATAAACTTCTCCTCAATACCTTACAATCCCTCTCACTTAATTCACAAGCATTACAGTGGTTTGACTCATACCTGACTAACAGAAAACAAGCAGTCCTCTGGGACAGCCATCTATCCTCCCAACTCCCAGTTACTATTGGCGTCCCACAAGGATCCATCCTAAGTCCACTACTTTTCTCTATTTTCATAAATAACCTGCCCACTTCCCTCCCCACATCCACTTGTATACAGTATGCAGATGATTCCACTATCATCTGCTCTGCTTCATCCCCAGCACAACTCCACTCCGCTACCCAATTGGTCTTCTCTGCAGCAGAAAAATGGTTTCAACATATCTGTCTCCTCCTAAATCCCAAAAAAACCAAACTTCTACTTTTCACCCCAACCACTAAATCCACACCTATCACTTTTTCCATTGTATCATGTAACGGCACTGTCATCAAACCAGACTATTCCACTAAGCTGCTAGGCATCACCATAGACAATCAGCTAAATTTTGACTATCACATCGACCTAACTATCAAGTCAGTCAATAAAAAGATTGGTGCCCTTTACAGACTTAAGCCCTTTCTCACTGCTACTTCCCGAGTGGCTCTTGCCCAAACTCACCTCATTTCAACATTATTGCATGCCTCACCTACCTTTACCAACATATCTAAAGCTAATCTTCAAAAACTCAATACCACCTACCATAGTATAGCCAGATTTGCCACTGGCTCTGCATTTCATACTCATCACTGTCTTAATTTAAAGAAACTAAACTGGCTTGAACTTCCAAACCTAATACTCCTTCAGCAACTAATCATCACCTTTAAAATTCTACATTACCCCACCAACACACCCATACTAAATAATCTCATCACACCTTACAAAAATCTCACTACACTGAGATCAGCCAACAGGCTACTAGTTACTACTTTGAAATCTCATAATAAATCAGGTGATTCCTTATTTGCAAACACTGTTGGTTCTACGTGGAATAAACTTCCCCCAGAACTGACCTCCCTAAGTTCATGTTATCTTTTCAGAAAACAGATAAAAACTTACCTACTAACTCACTGGCTATGCCCTTGCTCCAACCCTGACTGACCCCAGTAAATTTTTTCACTCTCCCTAGTCCACTCCTGTGTACTTTTTCTCTTCTGTTCTTACTTATACTGTCTCCACTGTCCCATCTTTGTACCATCACTCTTTAGTTCTAACAACTGTTAAACTCCCCCTCTGACCATGCTGATACCTGCCTCTTGCTTCTTCATTCTGTCCTCCTTTAATCCTACCTCCAGCATTTCACACTATCTTTGTCTTTTTCTTTTCTTTTCCCCCCTTTACTTTACTCTTTCTACTATCTGCAATATAGCCTTACTCAGACCATGCTGATACCTGCCTCTTGCTTCTTCATTCTGTCCTCCTCTAATCCTACTACCTCCAGCGTTTCACACTATCTTTGTCTTTTTCTTTTCTTTTCCCCCCTTTACTTTACTCTTTCTACTATCTGCAATATAGCCTCACTCAGTCCACAATATCACTACCTAACAGAATCTGTATCTCTATCAACAGTCTCTTTACTTCATCTTTGCCTTTCCTATACTACAACTACATTTTATCTTTACTCTACTAACCTGCTTATTAGACACATTAGATAAACCATTTTCAAGCATTCAGCCAATACCTACTTGTTGTCAGGACTACCTACTAGTTAAAATTTTAACATCTAATTATTTTTTATATGATACTGTAGCTTTTCTGCTTAGTCCCTGTCTGAATTTAGATTGTCATCTAATCAGTTTTGTATTAGAAAAATGTATATGCATTGTTTTTGCCTTATTATATTAGTTTTATGTGTATAGTTAGTTTATTTAGTGACTACAAACTCTGTAATGTCTTAGTCTGATAGTGGAGCTTTTCTCCTCGGGCCTCTGCTGAAAATGGACATGTATCCAGCCAGACTAGCCCAGTTAACAAATGTAAAATAAAAAATAAAATAAAATAAAAATATAGATGTGAAAATATGTCCCACAGTCAACCAAAAAAATCAGTTGAAGCCAAATTGTTCCAAATTGAAAAAATGACAATCAATGTCAAATAACAGTTGAAAGTTACCACACCTAAATAAAAGTCTGGGCCCAAAAACCGTTACCCAACTAAATAAATGCAAGCCCAAAGTCACCTTAATGATTTAGGTTGTGTCCAAACATCCATTTCAATCAAAAAACGATGAGTGACGCATCCATCCTGTATCAATCCCAACAAATGAAGATACGAAATGAAGACATCAACCGGATACAGGAACTTGCATGAAATTATGCTAGATGCTTCTCGTCGTATAGTGCAAAAGGTGGTTGAAGGCAACTAATATCTCATTCCCTCTGTACACTTACCACAAAATTTATTCCCTACACAATTTCGTCTACTGCAGCATTTACAAGACCACATTTAGACTGAAGTGATCAAACAAGGACAGCCAATACAGACATAGCAGAGTGACACAATCAGCTGTAAATAAAAGACAGATGTTATGATGGCAAATAATACTATGGCCCTTCCAGAGCTCTAGCTCAACATCCAGATGCACATATACATATACAAGTCAACCACAATGCAGTCTGGAAGGCAAGGTTCCCATAACTGTACATAACTGGTAGAAGAGAAGACACTGACACCAGTATGTCATGATATGCACGGTCTCTGCATGATCAACTCAGACTAGGGCAGTTCTTCTCATTTCAAGCTAGAGTTCCCTTGCATAAAAGTCCCCCCAAACCAACACATGTCACCCCCTTCTCAGGTTCAATTACAATCCTGCTGGGGAAGCAGCAAAATCCTGAAGGTAAACAGTGGAGCGAAGGGCCAAATAAGTTTACAAACTTCAGTGTTTAGCCAGGAACTAGGTGAAACTGTGACTTTAATGGCGATCAAAAATACGTAACATGTTGTACAAGTTCACATCATCACTCCAGCTACTACAATAGACTTGCAAAAAAAACAAAATCATTAGTGAATATATTTTCAGCCAAACCACCATAAAAAACATTACACACAGACTGTCCAGCTGCAAAAGGTTTTTGCTAAATATCCGAAGATGCAGTAAAATCATGGCATTGGCATAAGTAGGCCTCTACTGTAAAACTGTCACACTAGCAAAAATGTAAAAATAAAGCTAAGCATCCAGTATTCCCCACCCTTATCCACAGATGCTCAATACTATTTATGGACAGCAAAAAGTTCACCAAAAATCATGCAAATCCACACCCAGAATTTTTTTTTTTTTTTTTTTGAGCTGAAGGGATTACAACCCATTAACGTGTCTGAAAGTTTGCAGTTCTGATTATAACAGTAAGCTATGAAGTCAAACTTTTGAATCATGACACCTGTAAGTGGGGAAAAAGGAAGCAAAAAAACTGGAGTCCATCACTAGTGGCTTTTTAAAAATTAATACACATGAATCAGAAAGATATCTACTACAAATTTCAATTCAGGAATACTGTAGAAATCTACAATGAGATCTAATGAAAGGCTCTGGTAAGGACAAAACCACTTTTCTGAATTTTGGTCTCCAAGCACAAGCTGACCGGTATTATACATTAAAGACATTCTTGCTTACTGTACTACATAAACTGAACAGTCAGTACTTAAATGCTGTCTTCTAACAATTATGCTATTACAGAAACTAATAAATTGCTATTAAAAACAGAAATAAAAATATAGATCACTAACATTACGTGCTTTATGCTCTTAAGGACAAGCAAGACGTGGTATCAAGTACCCTTTTTTTTTTTTTTTTTTAATTATTAAATGAAGCAGTCTGAAGATTTGAATATGTTAAGACCATACAGCTACTGAAAAATTCAACAGAATGAATTACAGCAACATACTGTCTCTTCATTAAATATTCCACATCTCATGTGGTGGTAGGGGAATAAAGGCATGAGCAGCTGCGAAACCTGGGAAGGATGCAGCTGCCTAAGCAGAAAGGTACTTGCAATTTTTGAAAACCCTAGCAAAATACGACACCCTGCCAAACTCTAAACACAGTAGAGGCCCACTAAGTATGACAGGAATGCAAGCAGCATTTCTCCCATTCCTACTGCACTCTCACTTCACAACTATTTATAGATTTCTTTAATTTTACACAGTTCAAGCCACTAAGTTCAGAAGTCATCACTATCAGAATGAATTGCACTACCAGAAATTTCATCCAGTGCCTTATATAACAATCCCAATACTTCTACTTAAATGCAATTTTTTGAGCTTAAGAAATGGTGTCTTATATTTTTAACCCATTTGAGAACACCTTAGTAATGGGTCATACAGGTTAGCTAAATGCTTTACCTTTTACCTGATATACTACTAATTACAAAATGCATTTCTGTATGGATATATTGAGATGTTTGAGTGACCGATCTAAGAAACTATGAGCCACCCTCTCATTCTCTATATTTCAAGTCCTGTGGTTTATGTACATCCTGCTATTCATTGTCCGACCACACATTTTATTCAATTCCACCCATTTTATCCAATTCAGATTTAGAGGGAGCTAAACCAATCCTAGTACTCAGAAGGTACAAGCCAAGAAATGTTCTGGAGAGGATGCCAGTGTAAACAGTACTTGCACACTCACGTAGGATGCATTTCACCTTCAGCATGCCTTTGGAAGGCAGAAGAAAATCAAACTGCTCTACAAAAAGCATGCGGACAGAAGAACATGTAGAGTCCATGCAGAAGACACTCCAGCAAAGAACCAAAATGAAGAAATCAATGCAGTAAAACAGCAGTCATAACTAATGTGCAACTCTGTCTCAATACATAAAAACATTTTAACTGAGAAAAAAATATACAACGAACGATGACAAAAAGCCATGAAGTAAAAGCTCCCCGACAACACAAGTGCAGCTTCCCACGGGTGACCAAATGGCTTTGGAGTAATTAAGAAACCAAATGGTTATGCAATATGTAACCAGTTGTTGAGGAAATCAATCGCCAGCACTGTAAGCCTGAAAACATACATGCTTGTTCAGTCTCAGCAGGTAGTATCACATCAGGCAAGCAGATTCCCAACAAGCCACAAAATGCAAAAGAAATGTTAAAGCTACATTCATTTCCAGTTCTGAAATTATGCATAAAAAACATCTTGCCCAACAAACCTTTCATTTCGTACACAAACATTACCTCAAAGACTCACTGGTAGATGATTTAACACTTATTAAATCATTGACACTTCAAAATAGGAGTCAACTTTCACAATTTATGTATACACTGGCTAGCAGTCTAACATTTAAATTTTACATTTTATGGCTATACAGCCATAAGGGGTACTTTTCACTCTGAAGTGATCTTTCGCTAAAGATTCATTCTTAAGGCACTATCCTAGAAGTGGTTTCATACAATGGTCAAAGTTATCTAGCCTTTTCGGCAATATGAAATTTATCCTTCAAATTTAAATCCTCTCCCAACTCATTCTTTACACCTGCTAAATAAGGCTATGTGACCTCGGACTACCTGACCCTTTTATGGTCTTAAGCCAACTTCCTTAATTAATGCCAGGGCTTTTATTACTAATAGCTATCACTAATATCACTAATAACATCAGTAACCTGAATGCCATAATGCAACAGTTAATGGTACAGTCTGTTACTGTAGTGCCCCATTTTGGAGCATTTGTAATGGTGCAAACACAAGAATAAAATAAATGAGCAATACAAAGTGATGTAGCAGTAGCTACCAGTCAGATGTTGCTCAACCACTCTGTTAGCAAGAGAACTTTACTGACCAGTTGAAACACAAACACACTACGTAAAATGCAACAGGTAAAACTACAGGGTCAGGAGGCTTGAGTACAGACTTCATCCAAATCAATGACAAAGGATATACAACAGAGACTTTTTATTTATTATATATTGTGGCACTTGTGTTACCAGGTGCTTTAGTTATCGCTCTCCCTCAGCATTAACAACTTATGCTGGTCATTTCCTAAACACATTCTTATAGAAAAGCTGACGTGTTTATGTCCACAGATTTTAAAAACATCTTGCATGCACTTTCATAACTGAATCAAAGTGAGCCTACTCCTGGCCAAATGCCTTGATTTTGTGCAAGTAAAACTTCAGCTGTGCAAGCATCAAGGAAATGCAGCCTGACTCAAGGTCACTATGGATACAACCTTAGGCATGAGAGTAGGGATGATGCACAGGGATATCCTGTCCCGATGAAAGACTAGGCTTGCAGCACAGAAACCTTTCCGGTAGAGATAATAGCCATCCAAAAATGCATCTTCCAAGACGGGTACTGGAAGGAGGATGAAGCAGCTAGTTCAAAAAAGGGAAAAGGGTTTTAATACTGCTGTCTGGATCCTATGGTGGAGCCATCTTCTTTCTTGGTGGCCAAAGAATAACTCCCCAGGAGGGATGATTAACCAAATATTTGGAATGCAGTGTGAGCGGCCCAGAAGGAGACGGAGTAAAAACAGTAGAAGTATGTACTATTATAAACAGGTGTAAGTTAAACCAGATATGTAAAGGTCTGACAGACATTACAGGAAAACAGACCCTTCAGATTCCTTTAGGTCAAAGTCCATGAACTGGCACACAGAAGGGAAATCTTTCTATTTGGCTAGGCAGGATTCGTCTTACGTTAAGCTTCCTAGCCTCCAATGCAATATTTCTCTCCCTATTTCCAGGTACATACAGGTACTCTGAGGAAAAGATCCAAGCGGTTAGCCTTATGGTGACCAGGATACGGTGTAGCAGGGAACCTCCACTGTGTTTCAAGAGGTCAATGCACTGGGGGTATGGAGCAACACTTTGCATTTTCCTCTTGTCGTTTTGTTCAGGAGCAGCAAAGTACACTGTGCAAGCTGCTTTTCCTAGGACAGTAGATATTCAAACACTGCTGCAGTAGCCTTTAGCTATTTGGATAATATCCTGCCCAGAATACAACTGGTCAGTCTTCAAAAATTTGTGTCCCACACACACACACACACACACACACACACACACACACACACACAAACTACTGACTGGGTATCACCTTGGAGGGAAAAATCAACAGAGTGTAGACAACTTCAGGAATTTCTTGTAAACAGAGAAAGCTTACTCATCCTGTGAGCCCAAAAAGCTATAAACAACTTTTCAACCCAACAGCTAACTATATACATAACAGGGATAGAGGGTTAGTGTGGCTACTGCTACAGCAAGGACTCTGAACATCTACTGTTATGGTAAGTGCAACTTACACAACTGTATGAAGGTCGTTATTCTCACTGCTGTAGTAACCTATGGCTGTTATTACCAAAGCTTATCCAACCTAGCAGGACAAGGAAGGATAAAGATTCCAGGAGACCTTGGAAAATGGTCCTAGCAAACCAGTCCCTGATCTGGAAAAGGAATCCAGAATGTAATGCTTCCTAAATGTACAAAGGATCATGTAGTTACCTCTAGAATGTTTCTGGTCCACCTTTTTCCAATATGCCATCAAACAATAAGATTATTAGAATGTGCCTTAATCCTGTCCAGAAATGTTTTACCGTAGTGTAATAAGATACAAGGAACAACCAACTGAAACAGATTGAGAAAGACAGAGCTTGCAAAACATGATCAGATCTTTTACAATCTATTCTCACTCAAATTCTGAAAGAAATGAAGGAGATAGTAGTGGTGCTGCGGTAGCGTTGTCGCCTCACAGTAAGGCGCTGTCCGGTTCGATTCTCAGCTAGAGCGTCTTCGGAGTGGAGACATACGTGAATGGGCGTACCTCTCCCTGTTACCTCAGATTGAGTTTGCAAGTCAAAAGAAGGTAGAGGCTACTTCTGGTCAAATGACCTAACAGAACCGAATGGTGAGATACACTAGAAGCCACAGGAGGAGGAAGGAGGGAAGGTCGTAATGACTGAACGAGGATTAACAATACAGATGAAATGTTATGGTAAGACATAACTTCTTTATCTGATATTGTTAATCCTCGTTCATTCCTTACATATGGGACAGAGTCCCCAGCTACCTCTATTCCTGGGAGGCTCTCATGGAAGGACATTCCTGAGCAACATAGAACCAAAAGATGCTCTTTCCCCTGGAGGCCAAATCCAATTTGTAATGATTGATGAAGGTATGAGGTGTAGTCCAAGTTGCAGCTACACAGATATCATGTAAAGAAGCTCTGGCATGAAAGGCAGCAGAAGTTGCCACCGACCTTGTCGAATGAGCCTTTATTGTAATCGGCAATGGAATATTACGTTGTGTATAAATGAAGGTCACAGTCTTTCAACTATCTAGCCAATGTGACCTTAGCAACAGCACATCCTAAACTAGGTCCAAAATAGGCCAAAAATAACTGGTATGATTTACGAGACGCCCTAGTCCTATTCAAGTAGAAGCGAATTTGCCTATGAATATCTAGGGTATCTAGGCAATACTCTCCTTTGTTTGAATGATTGGGGAAGAAAACTGGCAATTCAATGGTTTGATTAATGGACATTTCAGAGATCACTTTTGGCAGAAAGGAGGGATTAGTTCTCAAAGACACTATCTCTATGAAAAATCAAGTATGGACTCTAGATGCACAAGGCTTGAAGCTCCGAGATACATCTGGCAGAAGTAATGGCGACCAAAAACAAGGTTTTCCATGACAAATATTTGAGGTCGCAAGAAGAAGCTGGTTCGAAAGGTGGCATTGTCAGAGCTTGTAGAACTAATGACAGGTCCCATGGTTGAATAGGTTCTCTAAAAGGGGGCTTCAGGTGATTCACACCTTTTATGAAGGTCTTGCATAATTTGTGTGACATAAGAGAGAGAAGAGTCTTGGACACCCTCATGGAAATTAGATATTGCAGCCAAATGAACTCTAATGGTAGAGGCCAACAGACCCGACTGAAATAGGTCGGCTAGATACTGTAGTACTATCGACACTGTTGCTGAAAAGGGATCCACTTGATTTTCTTTCAGCCAACAGGTAAATCTTTTCAACTTGCTTAGATAAGTAATTCTTGTGGAAGACATGAGATGCAATAAGAATGTCCCATACCGGCAAAGAAAGATCATTCTGCCTAGCAATCAAGGGAACTGGAGGAGCAAAGCAGTGAGCTTCAGGCAGTCCAAGTTGGGATGAATCAGATTCTGCAAATGGGAGATCAATCCCAGGGTTGGATGGAGAATCCATGGTTGATCTAGCAGGTAAGGCCAAAGGAAAGGGAACCAAATCTGACAAGGCCAATATCTAGCTATGAGGATCACCTTGCTCTTCAACTGACGGGCTTTCTTCAGAAAGTGGGGAATGAGGGGGAGAGGAGGAAATACATAAAGAAGACCAGAGGGCCAATCGTGCACTTGATCGTCCCTGGGTGAATGTTTCAGAGGGGGAATCAGGGCAAAGTAGTTGCTGCATTTGTAGCTGGTCGGAGATGCAAATAGGTCACAGCAAGGACGGCCCCAACACTGGAAGATCTCTGCCGCTATCAAGGGATTCAGGGACCACTCATGAGGTTGTACAATGCACCTGCTGAGTGTTTGCTATCATGTTGGACCTCCTGGGAATATGCGTTGCTAGAAGAAAAGGGT